>NC_133666.1:414907060-415181283 GCF_037893015.1 Macrotis lagotis
ATGCAAACTGGATAATTTCAACTATATTAAATTTTAAAGTTTGCACAAATAACACTAATGCAATTGAGATTAAAAGGAATGCAATGCTTGGAAACAATTTTTGCAGTCAGTGCTTCTTATAAAGAAATCATTTCCAAATGCAGAGAACCAAGTAAAATTTATAAAAATATAAGTTATTTTCCAATTGTTAAATGGTTGAAGAATATGAACAGGCAGTTTTCAGATGAAAAAAATTAAACCTATCCATAGTTATATGAAAAATACTCTTAGTTGTTATTCGTTAGATGTATGAAAATTAAAGCAACTTTGATATATCACCTCACACCAATCAGATTGGACAATATGATTTAAAAGGAAAATTATTTTCTTTAGTTAATTTTTTTTAGGTTTTTGCAAGGCAAATGGGATTAAGTGGCTTGCCCAAGGTCATACAGCTAGGTAATTATTAAGTGTCTGAGGCCGAATTTGAACTCAGGTACTCCTGACTCCAGTGCGGTTCTCTATCCACTGTGCCACCTAGCTGTCCCTCTTTTGTTAACTTTTGCATATTCTTTTCCATTTGGTAAATTGTATTTTGAAAGGAGCTGTTTTTTCATTCCATTCATCCAATTATATTGTGGGAGAAGTAATTTACTTTTTTACATTGAATATTTTTAAAGGATTTATAATAGGTGCTAGGGGGAGCAATGGATAGAGCACCTAAAAAAGGATTTATTTTCTTTAGTCAATTTCTGTGCTTCCTTTTGCAAGATTTTGAATTTTTCTTGGATTTCTTTTCCCAATTTTTCTTCCTGATTTTTAAAATCCTTTTTGACCTCTTCTAAGAAGTCTTTTTGGGTTGGAGATCAATTCATATTCTCCTCTGGGGTTTCACATGCGGCACTTTTTCTTCCATCCTCTTCTAAAATGGTCTTGTGCTTTTTCTTATCTCCAAGGTAACTTTCTATGATCCTATTTTTTTCTCTGACTTTTCTTATTCATTTTGAGTTTTATTCCTAATCACTGATCCAAGTTTCTTGTGTTTGGGCCTGCTCACAAACCTTTGCACTGAGAATACTTGCTCACTGGACTGGCCTATCTAACCCAATTGTGCCAGCTGAACAGGAGTTCTGGGGTACCTGAGCTAAAGCTTTCCCAGCTGATCAATTGTTTCAATGGTCTGCTAACCCAGGAACCTAGGGGCCTATTCTGTAGCTACCCTGCACCTCACAAGCTTCCCCACACCATATTGGCTTCAGTTTCCTGTGCTGGGCTTTGGACCCAGCTCCTTCTCTCTACCAGAGCCAGACCTTATTGGAAAATGTTCTGCTCTTTTCATTTGTGGGTTCTCTCCCTGAATCAGTTTAGAGGCTTGATTAATATTGTTTTTGAGGGAAGACTAGGAGAACTTAAGGAAATTCCTGGCTTCTCTTTGCCATAATTAGTTCCTCCCCACCCCAACAGTATTTTCGTCTTACACTCTATTTTTTTCACTAAAGAATCAATCCTGAGTAGGTCATCCTCAAGATTTTGAATTATCTGTTCAAATGGAACTCTTCTTGCTAATGTTTTTTATTAAGGCCCTGGTTCTGATATTGATATAAGGATTAAGAGTCTTAGTTGTGCAGAGTTATGCTACCTTCAATTGCATGATGTTCATGCAAAGCTTTCTGAAACCAAAGGCCAACATTTCTTAGTAGATTTCTCTGTATTCAGGAAATAAAATTATAAAAGTATTTTCTTCTAACAGTCCTCTGGGTTTGTCATTCTTAGTAATGATGGTTCTTTACATTCATTAGTTCTGATTCATCCACACTTCTGGTTCTGAAATCCATTTCTGTTGTTATGAACCCATTCTCTTTCCAACTAAATCATTTTTCCAACTCATGATTAAAATTGTGAGACAGTGCAGTGCTAGGCACAAACTCTTGACATATAAGAATGATTTCCTTTCAAGATACCCCCAATCACTGATCACTGTGGTATTTTTTAAGTTCAATCTTTCAGCTTGTTATGAATAAGTCAAATTGAATTTAACTCATATATCCATTTTGCTACAAAAGTATCTTGAAAGACTTTATGAAATGCTTCACTAGAATTTAGGTACAATATATTTAGAGAAATCCCTTTATTTTTTGGGGTCAACATTTCATTTTTTAGATTTCTCTAACCTTCCCTTAATACTATATCCTAGATTTTTGACAAGCATTAAAGTCAAGCTATATTTGCAAAGGCCATTCTCAACTGGTCTTTAAAAATCAAGACATTTATCTTTCTTCATTCCCACAGAATCTCTTCTCCATGGTTTTTCTATGCTCACTTCCATGGCCTTAAGAATCCTATGTACCAATTCTTATTTTTAATCCCTGAGAATATAGTTTGCTAGCTCAGGAGACATAAATTTATTAATAAAGCAAAGCATCTTGTTGTTTATTTATCTTTAAATTATTCTCATTAGAATTAATGATAATGCTGATGACAAGAGACAGAATGATATACTAGTCATAATACCTGGGTCCAGCTATTATGATTACTATCATTTGAAATTTCATCATCATGCCTTAAATTCAGCTGTGGATATTCAATACCTTCCCAACTCCCTTTGTCTTCTCTTCTGATTACAAAGTTGGAAGGGAGAGAATAAAACTTTCCCCAAGGCCATAAGGCAGTAATTTAGATTTTTCTGGCCAAATTTTGATTTCCATCTTCAGCTCTGCTTGTTTTGAACTCCATAGGACATGATGTTTCCATATTACATACAAGGCCCCCACTTTCCAGATTCCTTTTTGCATTGTTTTCCCTTATTATATTGTAAACTCCTTGAAAATAAGAACTGTCTTTCTTTTTATTATTTGTATTCTTATTGAATAGCACATGGTAGCTTCTTAATAAATGTTTGTGACATTGTACCTTATAGAATCATATATCATATTGTATTAAGTCCTACCACTGGCACATATTGATGGGCTGATTCTGGGAATAACAGTTCAGTTTACTCTAGGTTATTCTCTGGCCATAAGTTGCCAAAATGCCTATTTCATGAAATGTGACATTCAAATAAGAGCTTCTATATTGAGGATCATAGACCTCAGAGGTGGTGGGGTGATCTAATCTAAACTCTTCAATTCATAAACTAGGAAAGTGGGATTTAATTTCATTGTGAGGTGTCTTAACTAACTAAGATAGTAATTGATCTTTTCATTGTACTAGTAATACTGTGTAACTAGAAGATGTTGCTTAAATATAATAAATAATTAAGTTATAAGCATTTACCTGAGATAGTAGTATAATAGATAGTGTAAGGCTTGGAATCAAAAAGATCTGAATTTAAACCCTGTCTTATACATTTACTAGCTGGGTGAATTTGTGCAAGTCAGTTTATCTTTCTATGTCTATTTGTCTTCTAAAAAAAATAAGGATTATAATGGTGCCTATAACAGAGGATCCTTGCAGAATTGTGAAGCTCAAATGAATCAAATATATAAAGGGTATTGTAAACCCCAAATGCTGTATAAAGTTTGTCATTGTTGTTATTATTACTATTATTAAACTGAGAGATTTTGCTATATTCTAGTTACATATCTGCCCTTGATATATGTACAACCTGGCCTCAAGACTCTGAAACATTTTGCATGTATGATCCTGGAGAAGTCACTTAATTATTCCATATTCCAAGCAAACATTTAGGTCTGTAAGTTGTAGAAATGCTTTAGATCTGTTTTGAAAGATGGTATTGATAAAGGAATTCAAGTAAAGCTCTAAAAATTCACTAGAAAGAGAAATATAAAAAGAATCAAACATAATTACAGATAAATTCTTTCCTCATTTCCAGATCTGTACCAAAAGGTTATAATAATCTTTTGGAAGAAGGGTACAGAAACGATCCAAAATAGGTGGAAAGGGAAATATAACTCAGTTAAGCAAACAGTGCCAGTAAAAGGGGCCATGGCCCCCATCTGTCGAATATAGGATCAATTTAGCCTATGCCTGACCCAGCATCTAGCCATTATAGACTAGAAACACAGATGGAGACAAGACCGGACAAGTATTGCCAATGCTAGGCTTAGCCATTGAACTCTGTATTAATCAGGGCCTTTCTACTGTAGCAAGGAGGATAGGATCAGACTTAGTCCCAATCACAAACCCCTAGCATGAAAACTGAGGCTAGAGGTATAAGTGAATAGAAGAAAATGTTGAATACAATGAAGAAAGACCTTGACTGAGGTAAGACCAAGGTAATACCAAGACCAAAGACCAAGAGGTAAACCAAGAAGAGAAATTACTTACAATATAAGTCTAGGGAGATCCTCAGAGAAAATAATGTTCTGGTCACAAAGACTATACAAATGCATGCAAGAAATGAAATGAGATATAATTGTATATCTAGGGAGGAACAAATTAATACAACAGAATAAGAACAATTAATACAGTAGAACCAACAGTAGTAAATGAGAAAACAAGGATGCAACTAGGTGTTGGGCCTGAACTTAGAAAGATGTCAGTTCAAATCTAGCCTCAGAAGATAATAAAATGTGTGATTCAGGGCTAATACTTTAATCTCTATATACCTTAATCCACTGGAGAGGGAAATGGCAAACTACTTCAGTATCTTTTACCAAGAAAATTTCATGGATAGTGTGGTCCATTGAATTTCAAAGATTCAGACTTGACCAAACAACCAAACAACAAAAACTACAGAGAAAACAGTGATCCAACATAACAAGAAATATTATAATTAAATTAAAAAAAGAATTGAAATAAATTTACCTAGGAAACAGATCAAGGAGTGAGGAATTATGATTGATAAGACTACTTGAAATCATCACTGAAACTAAAAAGATTTAAAAAACATTAACAATTGCCCTTATCTTTAAGAGACAGAGGACAAAGTGAACATCAAAATAATTCATCAATCTCATCCTCAAAGAAATCTTAAAATGAAAATTTCCTGGAATGTTAAGCATTCTAGATCCATGAAGATGATTTTATTTGTAGCCAAAAAAGAAAAGAGTCTCCTTCCCAAAAACATCATATGGACTTTCTAGCTACTAGAAGAGTTTAGAAAAAGCTAATTGCAAAAAATAAGCTAGCTGGTAAAAACCATGAAAAATCTGTCTTGACAAAACAGAATAGAATCATATAGTAGATGGATTGATTGAATTTGAATTCTAGAAGATATGAGTTCAAATTCTCATTACCAGAATTTAGTTGTTGCATGACCATTGGCAAGTCATTTAAATTTTTTCTTCCTGTTTCTTCATTAACATATTAAAAAGAGGTCAAAGAAAGTGAAAATGGACCCATGTATATACCAATAATTATAACAACTTTTTTTTTGTGATTTTAAAGAATTGGGTGCTAATGGTTTACCCATTTAAAGAGGGATGACTATAGGAATTACTCATGTAATGGAATAGTAGATGGTTTCCAAAGTAATGAAGCAGGAAGGCTAGTGCTGTTCCCTATATCAAAGACAGATAATCAAATTGCCTTGCTTTTCAATGACATTCAAAGACTTTCTGTATTATTTCAACCAATTAGACATGTGATAAAGAAGAATCTTTTGGGGTTGACTTTATAGCCAGAATAAGGGTATATTAAAAAGGCATATTATTCCATTCCTTGTTTTAGGTCATTCTTTTTTGCTCCTTGGCGTTATACTAGTGAAAAATGGTGTAAGGTAAAAGGTTTCAGGTCCTTCACATCTGAGGCCAACATATGGCTTATGAATATGGAGCATTTGTTCTTTGTCTAAGACCTTGTAAATTTATGCAGATAAGGAAACTGAGTTACCAGGAAGTATGGGGGACAAAATTCACTCAGCATTTTGCAGCTGGACAGTTCAGAGCTGAAACCAAGAAATTACAGGACTCAGTCTAGTGTTACCTGAGGTGTAGACTCATTTAATGGCTATATAATTTTTGGATATGAAATAGAAAACAGGATACTTTTGAATATGAAGATGTTAGTTATAATGTCACAAGTACAAAGAAGGGTTGATAACCAAAGCCCCTCATATATAGAAACTGAGTCTACTCTCCTCAAGGATTGAAGTGGTATGGGATCATGTAAGTTCACATGTTTTGGGAGGAACTTTTTACCTTCAAAAAATTGGGTTAATGTAATAAAAAATGAAAGAAAAAAGAAAAATAAATAAAATTACCTTTATATTAAATACCACCTATAGAAATAAAAGTTTCTTAACTGGTTAAATGAAACATGGAAAAGAAATCATTGGCAACTAACAGTGGCAATAGAGGAGCACCCTAGAATGGGGTCTCAAAACCATTAACATTATATTTAAAAAATAAAAATACTATCAACCCCTCAAAATTACACAAAATTACACAAAAACCTAAGGACTAAACCTAGATGAACTCATGTATATTGAAGTGAGTACAATGAGAAGAACAATTTATTTAAAACTATATAAAGAAAATGAACTTTGTAAGATTTGTGAACTATGATCAATGAAAAAAAATTAGCTATGACTTTCAGAGGACTGTTTATGAATTTGTGAACAAGACAGCTCTACTGCATGTCCTTGCAAAATGACCCAGACCTGTAACAACTTAATTTCTAGTATAACTGGACATGAGAAGGCCCTAAATTTTATACTGCTAACCATATTTTTTCTTATTATTGGTCAGTCGTCATTTACATCACTGGAGTACTTCAAAATTTAATTTTCCTATCTGGTAAATTCTACAGATCTATCTTGCACAGGAAAACAGTTTTTTTCAACTACACAACAACAAAATCACCAAGTTTTGTGACTCTCAATATAGTACTCTTTTTGCTTTACTTAATTTTTTTGTTGCTCACTTTTTCTCTTTGCCTTCAGGTTTCAGCTGGCAGTGAATCTATATGTCTATGAATCCTGGTATCTTCTATTTGCATGAAAAGTTTAAGTTATTAAAAACCACCCACATCCAGGTGTAGTATAATAAATTAAAATATTAAGATGATTTGGTAAATTTCACACAAACACATGCATGCAAAAATTATTTTGCATTTGCTTTCCAGGGATATATTTCCACATACAATTAATTAGCTATGAAGATATTCAGGTATTGTTCAATACACTTTAGTTTCTGAAAAAGTCCCATAACCTACTTCTGGCTAACAACTTCCTGAACATTCCTCTCTTAGTTTTGCATTTCATATCAGGTAAAAAATTCCATATCTATAGACTAGTAAATCATTCAGTTGGCTCCCAAATCTAAGAGTTGATTGCTCATCTGTTTTCTTATACTCTGGTACAACTTTTTTTTCTGTTTAAATTCATCATTAAACAGAATAGCTCAGAATGGCACTTGTGTCAGATTCACAATTTACATCTTTATCAAAGGATTCATTGGAACAATACTATTTTGACACATTTCTTTCACTTTCAAATCTTCATTCAAATTCATGGCTCTACCACTATGTTTTAAGTTTGACAATTTGAAGGAGTTTGGGGACTGCACTTAAAAAATATCCATTTTCCTGTTGTTGACAGGTATAAAACAGTTGGAAGAGTCCTTAATGGTCATGTTTTCCAGTCGCCTTATTTTATAGATAAGGAAATTGAGATTCACAGAGATGAAATGACTTGCTGAGAAAACTCAGTGACATGACAGGAACTGGAATTCATGACATCCCATTCAGTGCTCTTTTATTTCTACCAATCAATAAATATTGATCTAGGATGCTGATTTTTCCAACTTATTTTTTAAAAAAGTCTATTTTTATGTGGGATGTCTCTGGCAAGGGGAAGAAGAGGACTACTAAGAGAACAGAAATAAAAACAAATAAAAGTACTCAAAAGAAAAATTGAAAGCTTTTTGTGGGGGCAAATAAATAGAAATTGAGGAGATGCCATCGATTGAAGAATGGATTAACAAATTGTGATATATGAATGTGATAGAGTACTATTGTTCTCTAAAAAATCATTGGTGAACTTCAGAAAAGCCTGGAAAGACTATAAATTAATGCTGAATGAAGTAGACAGAACCAGGAAAACAGTGCATACATTATCAGTTACACTATGTCATGATCCTCTGTGATAGACTTAATTCTTCTCAGCAGTACCATGAACAAAGACAATTCTAAAGGACTTCTGATGGAAAATACTATTCATATCCAGAGAAATTTCTATAGAGTCTAATTGTAAACCAAAACATACCATTTTCAAATTTTCAAATTTGTTTTATGCTTTATTTTCCCTCTCGTGGCTTTTCTTCCCCTTTTGGTTCTGATTCTTTCACAACATGACTAATATGGAAATATGTTTAACATATATTTGTATATATATATACATATACATATATAATATATATATATATATATATATATATAACATAAGATTATTTACTGTCATGGAAAAGGAGGAGGGAGAAAAATGTGGCACTCAAAATCTAACAAAAATGATTGCTGAAACTTGAAACTATCTTTGTATATATTTGGAATAATAAATAAATTCATGAAAAAATTGAAAAATTTAATATTTAGGTAAGTTTTCCTTAAAAACCATGACATTCCTTTTTGACTTGATTGGTTTGGTGGACTAAAGATTTAGACTACTGACTATTTTCTAAGATTAAAAAAAGTCATGGGGAAGTCAAAGTGTGATAGGAATGTTGGCTGGTGAATCATGATGGGTAAAATAGGCATATTTATTTATCTTAATCAATTCAGATGTCCTCCAAGCCTATCTTTCTTAAGCATCTGTTATCTCCTATGCCTAAGGAAATCTCTTCATTAATTGACTTATGAGTGAATTATTTCATCATAATTTCAAATCTAAACTATTATGAGACTAATTGAAACACATACTTTTTTAAGTGTATACATACATAGATTGTTGTTTTTTTGTCCTTTGTTCTCAAAGAGAAACAATGACATCAGGATGGTGAAGTCTTGACTTGAAAATCATACATGTGTATATATTATATAACACATTCCTCTGTGATTCCCACTATTTCTACTTAAAACCACAAGAGAAAGAAGCAGCATTCTTATTCGTTGGCCATTCCTCAAAGCTCTGAGTCTTCCCTATTAAAGGGTATCTATAGGGGCAGCTAGGTGGCACAGTGGATGTAGCACCAGCACTGGAGTCAGGAGGACCTGAGTTCAAATATGACCTCAGATATTTAATACCTATTTAGCTGTTTGACCTTGGGCAAGTCACATGGCCCCATTGCCTTGCAAAAATACACACACACACACACACACACACACACACACACACACACACACAAACAGAAAGATGATCTGGAGGCCCAGAGGATTATAATGAAAAGCTAATATTTTTCACATTGCATCTGTGCATCTGCTGTTTTGGCATGGGTTAGGTAATGATTAGGATATGAAAAGTAGACAGTAGGGAGGTTAGCAGTTTAACAGTGGGAGGAAGAATTTTTGCAGAGGGTGAAAGATGAACATGATTAGGTTGGAGATAAACCTCACAATTGACTATTGCAAGGAGGATGGGCTTCAACCTATTTTCTCACCCTGATTTATTTTTATACACTTCCTGAAATCATATCATACTACTCCGTATACTCTGTCTTCCCAGGAGTCCCTAAACTTTGGAGGCCATTGGCCTTAGGCATTGAATTAATTGACTCAATTGTGAATAAACAGTTATAATAACACATATACCTTAATTTGTATCTCATATACTTAGGACTGTGCCTAGAATCTAATAAGTATTAAATAAATGCTTGCTTAGTAACAGTGGTTTTCAGAGGCAGAACCTAGCCCAAGAGTTTCTGATTTTAAGGTCAACCTTCTTTCATTTAAGGCATGGTACCTCTCCCTGAATATAATTCATAGAAAAAAATTATCAGTGTTGCAATCTGTATTTCTGTCTTCTAAGTCTTAATATCTTACTAAGATATTGCTTTCTGGAAAATTCTATGATTTTTTAAAAAGGTAGAAAAATTCAAATTCTATGATTTTAAAGAAGGTAGAAAAATAATTGAGAATTTAATGGGGCTCTTATAATACATCTCCCTTCCTATTTGTAACTAATGATTTAAACTTTAAAAGTGAAATGGAGTTATGAGGATCCAATGAGATCATTCACAGAAAGAGGTCTTTGTTTGGTGTGAGGTATCATATACGTGTGTGTGTGTGTGTGTGTGTGTGTGTGTGTGTGTGTGTGTGTGTGTGTTGATGATAATGGTGTTGGTGATGGTAGTGGCAATGATGATGACTAAACTGTGAATTGGGTACTCTTGCAGTTTTCCATAGTTGATCTCCAGTTTCTAGCTCATTGATTCCCATCCCCCATTCCCATCCCCCCACCTAGTTAGGGGCTCTCAGAGTAGACACCTGTAGTTGTTTTTTCTTCCTCTATCCTGCTCCAAGGGAAAAATCAATTCCTGACAGAAAAGAAAGCAAAAATCTGTGGCCAAAAGCTTGGCCCTCTGCCGAGCTTCCTCCCTCAGAGAAAAGGAGTACCATAATAGAATTATACCTCCAGACTCCCTTAAATGCAGCTAGTCTAAGGAATGCGATTTTCAAGTTTAATTTAAACATCTAATCTGTTTATTAATATAGAAAGGAGAACCCAAAGCTTTATATCCTAGGCTCAACTCCTTTCTTGCTAAATACTCATTTAATAATGAAAATAGCTTACAATTAGGAATGAAATGCATTTATCTAAATAGAAAGCAAAACAGAAATAAGAGAAAGTATATATGGGAGAATATACAGTTAATGTGCAGAGTGAATTTGTGAGTGAGGTAACTCAGTTTAATATAGAAAAAGTGACTTAGGTCTCAGCAGTGGGAAGTTGCCCAAAATTTCTGATGGAAGGAGGTAGAGATAGGGATATGATGGAGACTGCCAGCTCCTCTTATGTCATCTTTTTTTTCCAAAGTAGTATTTCCTTCAATAGTTTTCTGCCAGAAGAACCCAAAGTTACTTGAAGAGATGTTGAGAAGAAACTACAGAGACACAAAAAAATGTTTGAAGAGAACAGAGCTCACATTTCTCCATTTTTCTCTAACTCTATTCTATCAAGGAAGAGAGATTTCCATACTAAAGGGTTGTGGTACTTTGTTTATAATTGTAATGATAATTGATGTAGAAAAACCTCCAAAAATTCAAAGAAGCTGAATATGCAAAATATATACATGCATACATACATACATACATACATGAGCATGCTATAGCAAGATTCAAAAGACCTGTGAGAGTTAATTGTGGAATTTTTCAGTGTGATTCTATAGCCCTTGGAAACCAGGCAATCAGCTATAAATCATGGTTGAATTTATTATTTTGTTGATTATTATATGAGAAAATAATGGGAAAATGCAAGTAATGCAGATAAAACTTATAAACCTTTCTCTAGTTCCATTTTTTGAGAATCAGATGTTAAAAATTCACTAAAACACCTTTTCTTACACACACACACACACACACACACACGTACATGAAATAAATACAGAAGTAAAAAAATGACTAAATAAATAAATGAAGAAGTGAATAACATTTTAGAAAAGGGCTGATTTAGGAATCAGGAATCTGAATTCTAGCCTTTGTTGCAGAAGTGATTTTTCTCTGTAATTTCAGAAAAGTTTACTTCTTCAGGAATCAATTTATTTATATGGAAAATGAATGAGACTAAATGAACCTTCCAGATTAAAAATTTTCTCATTTCCGTTTTTGTTGCTCGATCTATTGGGGAAAATTTTGAATATCTTCCTTAATATATATGTATATTATATATACATATGTATATACAAGTTATATAGCTGAAGAACTGTATTACAATTATGTAGACTCAACAACTTACTTGATAATTTTTTTAAGAAAAGACTAAAGATTAAATAATATTTTAATCTTGGAGTCAGTAGGAAACCACTAGAATTTATTGAGTGGCCACCTGGTCAAACCTGTGATTTAGGAAAATCACTTTAACAGTTTTCTAGAGAAGGGATTAATGAGGGGAGAGAACAGAGGCAGAAAGAATTATTAAGAATTTGGATAGTTCAAGAGATTAAAAAGGGCCCAAGTTAGAATGGTGAGTGTATGTGTAGAGAGAACAGAAATGGATGTAATAAATGTTGAGATAGAAGTGAAAAAAATCTCACAACTGATTGAAAATAGGAAAGAACTGTTGAAGATAACAAATAGGTTGTGGAAACCTGAGTGGCTGGAAGGATGATGATTCTCTCAATGATAATAGAGAAATTTTGAAGCTTGGTAGGTTGGGATCATGATAATAGAATATCTGCTTTGCTGGGCTATATGGGTGTTTAGAGATGACTAGCTCTAGAACCCTTTTTAGAGGAGTTAATTCATTTTGGGAGGATATACCTGCCACCCTACACCTTTGGCTTCAAGAAACTGTAGCCATCCTGGTAGCGACATTCTGGTAAAATTGTCTTGGCAACGGTCAAAACCAGATTGAGGGTAATCAACTGACCTCAATCCCTTTAGTGAATTAAGGCAACCCCTAACCATGTGAAAATAGGCAAATGAGAACAATTTATTCCAATAATCACAAAACTGACTAAAGCAGGCACTGTGGAATACTTAGAGCTTAGTCAGACACTGAAGACACTGAGGTCAACCACTACATCCCAGGTCACTGCCAGTTAGCTTGACTTTTGTCTTCTCATTTGCCTTCATTTGATTCTAGAGGAGAGACAGAGAGGTTTATGACCCAATAATATCATTGATCCTCTTCAAAAAAATTAAAAAAACAATAAATAAGGAAGCAGCAGATAATGCAGAGGTGTTGAATGTCATCAGGAACCCCACTGTTGTGAGAAGAAAATTTACATGCAATTGAGAAAAAGTTAAGAAAAGAAACAATAACATAAAATAATATAGTGTTATTTTGTGAATTTCTAAGTCAACAGATGACCCAGAAGTATTGCTTAGTGGTTCTCATTTCTATTTTCACTAGCTGCAGTGAATTTGGAGTCAAGTATATCTAGTTTGAAACCCAACTGAGTTAGTATTCCTAGACAAGTCATTTCATCAATTTGACCCTTTGTTTTGTCATATATAAAATGAAGGGATTTGATAAATGAACTCTAAAGCACTTACTGGCTCCAAATCTATAATGAATTGTTTCTATATGTGAAATACCTTTGAAAGTTCTAGAAAGTTCCATTCTCTACTCATCAACTATTCTATGAAAGTTTACAATATAATCTTATACAAGAATTATCAGCATCTTACAGTTAACTGTGCTAGTGGGTTTAGCTACTATATTTTAATCTTGACAATTTGGATTGTTAAACTGCTCTTTAGCAATGCTTGTTCTGATGAAACCTGGGGACTCAAGACTTACTGACACAATGTGTTGCCTTAATTTCAATTTATTCAGACTCTGAATAGAATTTGGCGTGTAATGTAATGGCCTTTCCCTCACTATTGTGACAATTATATTGTCATTAGCACCATATGCAGTAAGGGGCAATGCATAAATACTTTTCTGGTAAGAGCATGGAAGCTAGGGGTCACCACACTTAACCCAGGAAAATCTATTGCTTGATTGATGTAGAACTGTTCACACAATCAAAACTCAGGGAGTGAAACTTACCTGAGTTTGAGGCTTCACTAGCCAACACAATCCCCCAGTGGTATGGGGGGAAAAAAGGATCTTTGAAGTCTGACAATCTGAGTTTAATTCTTGTCTCTAACACTATCAAGTTGTATGACCTTAGGCAAATCATTTAACTTATTTGTCCTTCCCAATCCAAAAAATAGGTTATTCACCTGAGTGGTAGTAAACTAAATCAAACAAGGATCTGTATTCAGTACCAATGTGGTGTTATTTTTTTAAAAATTAACAGGTTAGACTCAATAGTATTTCAATGACTTTTAAATGTCACTGTAGCCTTTTATTACTGCTGAGCACCCAGATATATGACAGTCTCTACTGACATTAAACTCTAGTCCAGACTCTCCTAATCCATTTTGCAACCTGGTAGATAGGGGACCCAATGTTGGTTGGAAGGAAAGAAGGAATAGAGGGAGAGAGAGAGAGAGAGAGAGAGAGAGAGAGAGAGAGAGAGAGAAAGGAAGAAGAGGAGGAAAAGGGAAAAAATATTTAAATATTTTAAATACCTTCTGTGTACTAATAACTTTAAAAATATCTCATTCTATTTTTTATAACTTTTAAACTTTTTTGTTTATTATTATTATTATTATAATCTTGTTATGAGAGTAAACATAAATTCCCCTCCCCCCAAGAAGATGAGAAACCTCAATAATAGTTAGAGAGAGAAAAAAATGTACTTCAGTCTGTGTTCATATTCCAATGATATTGTCTCTGGGATAAGTTGCCTTCTTTCTCATAAGTCCACCAAAGAAGTTGCTTCATTATTTTTCTGACAGTTTCTATTACTAGCTATATTTCCCTCCACTCTATTTCTTCCCACTCTCATTTATTCTATTCTCACTCTCCTTTCACCCTGTCCCTGTTCAGAAGTGTGTTGTATCCGAGTACCCTCTTCCATGATCTTCCCTCTCTTCTATGACCTATTTCCCCTGCTTCTCTCCCCACCATTCGCCCATATCCCATCCTTTTCTTCTCCTTTTTCTATAGGGTAAGACATAGTTCTATACCCTATTAGTTGTGTATGTTATTGTGTATGTTAGATGTGTAAGTGGGTGTGTAGGTTATTGCCTCTCTGAGTCATTTCTTTTATTTATTTATTTTGAATTTTAGTTCCATTCTACTTTTGAAGGAGTTATTTACTTCAGAAAACTTTTTTATCTCCTTCTCCATTTGGCCAATTCTACTTTTTAAGACATTCTTCTTCTCATTTGCTGCTGATTTGGTTTTCATGATATATCTGCATAGGACGATTTCTCCTCCCAATTTTTCCTCTATGTCCTTTGATTGATTTTCAAATTCTTTTTTGAGCACATCCATAGCCTAAAGCAATTTGCTATTTCTCTTGGAGGCTTTGGATACAGAAGCTTCAAGTTTGTCATCTTCTGAATCTTCCATGGGACCAAAGTAATTTCCTATGGTAAGATTCTTCTTTTACTTTTGTTTGCTCAATACTTCCAAGACTTTGGAAGGTTTTTGGGACACCCCATTGGGACCTTAATTCCTCCGGGAATTATGAGAGGCTCTGACTGCTTTCTTGCCTGTGCTTTGATATGTAGATGAACACATGCCCTCCCCTATGCCCTGAAGCTGTGAGGAGAGTCCCTGCTGGGCTATGGTAGTATAGAAGCCCAAACTGCAACCTGGATTTGAGTATGGGCAAACAGCAGAATTCTGTCCCAGGGAAAGCAGAGAGATTCTTTTCTTTCCTTTTTTTTTTTAGTTTTAGGATTTTACAAGTTCTTTATCAACAACAACAACAACAGCAACAACAACAACAATAATAATCATAAATAAAATTATAGTATCATATATGTATTACTTTTAGGCTTACAAAATACCTTATGAATATTCAATCTTATCTTCACAATTTTGGAAATAATTTATATTTTATTCCATCTCCTAGTTCATATTTTACTGTCTTTTTTCTTTACATTAGACTGTATGTGAGTGTAAGTGGGTGTGGTTTTGCATGTACTTAAGCATACCTATACTTTTCCTTTGGTTTCCTTTATATCAGGAATAGCTAGGAGTTTGATTCACTTTCTATTGTCACTATGAATCTTCTCAATGAAAGATTTTATTTATTTTGAGTTTTACAAATTTACCCCTATTTTTGCTTCCCTCCTCCCACCCCCACAGAAGGCAGTCTATTAGTTTTTACATTATTTCCATGGTATACATTGATCTAAATTGAATGTGATCAGAGAGAAATCATATCCCCAAGGAAGAAAAATAAAGTATAAAAAAAACAAAATTATGTAACAAGATAATGGGGTTTTTTCTCCTAAGTTGAAGGTAATAGTCTTTGGTCTTTGTTCAAACCCCACAATTCTTTCTCTGGATACAGATGGTATTCTCCATCGCAGACAACCCAAAATTGTCCCTAACTGTTGCACTGATGGAAAGAGTAAGTCCATCAAGGATGATGATCATCCCCCTCTAAAATTGTTGGTGAACTTTAGAAAACCCTGGAAAGACTAATATAAACTAGTGCTGAATAAAGTAGGCAGAACCAGGAAAGCAGTGCACACATTAACAGTAATACTATGTGATGATCACTATGATGGACTTTATTCTTCTCAGCGGTACAATGAACAAAGACAATTCTTAAGGACTTCTGATGAAAAATACTATTCATATTCAGAGAAATTTCTATGGAGTCTAAGTGTAATGTCCTCCTGGCTCCCCTCATCTGACTCAGCCTGCGTTCATGCAAATCCTTCCGTGCTTCCCCAAATTCCCATCCCCCTGGTTTCTTTTTCTTTTCTTCTTTTGTTTAACATGACTCTACACATACATTACTAAAACATTTCTGCTCAAGAGCAAACATAACACCCCCTTCCCAACAAAAGCACAGAACCCCATAAAAAACAAAGCAAAAGAAAGAGAAAAAAATGTGCTTCAGTCTGTGTTCTGATATCATCAGCTTTGTCTTGGGTGGTTCACATTCTTTATCATAAGTCCATCATAGAATTTACTTCCATATTTTTCCACAGTTGCTGTTGCTGATTGTAATTCCCTCCAACATTTCCTCCCCACTGCCATATATTGTATTTTCTCTCCCCTTTCACTCTGTCCCTCTTCTAAAATGTGCTGTAGGGTAACTGAGTGGCACAGAGGACAAAGCACTGGCCCTGGGTCAAGAGTCACCAAGCCCACATACCACCCCAGAGGCCCAACAACTACCCAGGCCCATGGTCCCAGACAGGCCACCCAATTCTAGCACCTTGCAAAAAGTAAAAAAGAAAATGTGTTATATCTAACTATTCTCCCCTATGATCTACTCTCTCCTCTATCGCCCACAACCCACCCATTCCCTCTATCCCCCTTCTCTCATTTTTTACTCTGGGTATCTATAGTCTATTGAGTGTGCATGCCTTTTCCTCTCTGGGCCATTTCTGATGAGAGTGAAGTTTCCCTCATCCCCCCCCCCCCACCTTCCCCTTACATATTATTGCAAAAGCTCATTGCAAATATATACATACATACATACATACATACATATATATATATCTTTTATATGAAATATCTTACCTCTCCTTTCTCTTACTCCCAGTACATTTCCCTTTTAGCTATTGACTCCATTTATTTTTACAATATATTATATCTTCAAATTCAGGAGAGCATAGAGATTTCTGCAGTCCTTTACCATCTGTGGGGCTGCTCTGGAAGTACAGGCTGGCCTCCCTGATTCCAGCTGCAGGTTCTCACCACAGGGCTTCTATGAGGCCAGTGCTCACTCTTCACTCACCTTGGTGCAGCAGAGTTCTTTTACCACCCCTTCAAGCTGTTCCTGGTGATCCCTGCACTGGCTGTACTGCAGCTGTGGCTTTTTTTCCACCCCTGTACCAAATGAAACAGACCTCTTCCAAGGAATTTCCAAGTTGTCTTGGACTGGGAAATTGTATCACTATCTTTCTGTGGATTCTGACCATCTAAATTTTGCCTAGAGTCATAATTTGATAGCTTTTGGAGTTTTGGAAGGACTGAGTTTGTTGGAATTCCTGCCTTCAGGCTGCCATCTTGGTTTCACTCTATCTCATTCTATCTTCACAACACTGAGATTTAAGTGCACTATTATTCTTATTTTACAGCTGAGAGAATTGAAGCAGGTTGTGATTAAATGACTTATACAGAGTTACACAACTAATTAGTATCCAAGGCTGTATGAATTTGGGTTTTCATGACTCCAGTTACAGAGCTCTAACTATCATGCCATCTAGCTGCCTAAGGAAAGAGATATCTTCTCAACTCCTGACTACTGACAAGTGAGGAAACAATACCTGTGTTGATTTACAATAATTATCTGAATTACAACTAGATGTGGGAATCTTCTCAACCCCTGACTACTGGCAATTGAGGAAACACTACCTATATTTTGACCCATTTCAATAAATTATCTGAAAGAAGTAACAATGGTGCAATCCAACAAAGCAATAAAATATCTAGGGAACTGTCTTTTTAGTACATAACCAAAACCTTGAACACTAGCCCACTCAGGAATCTAATGCATACTTCACATACCATGTAATTTCTGTTACCTTTCAACTACTCAAAACTTGGTATGAAACAAGCAAAAAAAAACTGTAGAAAGTTCTATATAAATCATAATCATTTTCTTCATCTTAATTATTATTGTTAGCTAATTATTAAGGATGTATTATTTACCAGCCACTATGCTAGTCACTGGAAACACAATGACAAAAATAAAATATTCCCTCCACTCAATGAATTTGCATTCTACTATGCAGAACCATCATTGATACAGATAAGTAAATACCAAGGAACAAGGGATAACTAATATCTGAATGGATCAAGAATGACTGGAGATCTCATGTTAAAAATGTGGCACTTGAGATGAAAAGGAGAGAGCATTGCAGGAATAGCAACAGCCTACACAAAAGATAGGAAGGTAGAAAACAGAATACTGAATATGGCATTTAGGAAATATATGAGTTTGGTCAACTTCCAATACTTTCTTGTGATTCACAGCTGTCTGTCAAGGTATCTCTACTCTTGACAATATTCCCTCTCATTCCTATTAAACTTCCCTAGTTTTCTCTTTGTCCACATTACCCTCTGTCCTGCCCTTCCATTGTGCTTTCTGAAAATCCTCTTAAATACTAAATAAAGTCTACATATTCTTTTATTCATACTCTTCTATCTTCATATGCTTTCTCTAGAAGTTAGAGCCTTGATGCCTACCCTCCCCAATATTTGATGTCCCTTTTAATGTCCCATGACAAACTGAATTAATGGAGTACAAACAAGGTTAAACAACTGAGAGAAATTTAGCTTTTAAACTATTTGATGAAACATGGAATTGCATTGAAATTTGAGAAATAGTTGAAAAAATTATACCCATTTCTGGGTGTGTTTGAGCCCAAGTTTTTAAATTCCTAGTTCAGAACTCTTTTTTTCCTGTGTAGTCCTGTCTCTAAAGCCAGACCCATTGAATTTAAGCTAAACTAGTTGAATGGCTATGATTTGACATTGATTTACTACTCTTATTCAGTAACCTCTTATCCTTTGAGATTCATTACATTTGTTTACATCAATTTAATCCAGATTCCTGTTGCAGATTTCTTCTTTTTCAAAGAAGTTCAGATTCTGACTTCTAATCTTCCACATCATGTCAAACCAGATCATTCTTGGGGATTTCAATATATGCAACATTGTCTTTTCAAATACTCTTGGCCTCCTATTCCATCAACTTGTTCAACTCCCATTACCTAAGCTTTTATATAATCTCAGATACTTAATAATTTGTATCACACTATCATCCATAACTATATAAATTCTATGACTCTGATCAGGAATGCCTCTCTCTCTTTTTCAACTTTATCTCTTCCCTCCCTTCCATCTCTCCTCACTTGCTCCCTCTAAACCAAATATTTTCACCATGACTTGCAGTTCTTTTCACTTCTCTCTTCTCCTGCTTCATTACCCTTGTTCTCTCTTCACACATTCTTAACTTTCTTATACTATCTTCTATTTTGGAATTCCTTTCACTCTTCTGCTATCATTGTTTTGATTACTACCACAATCCATTATTTCTGTTGTTATTTGAAATCTAACACTGTTAGGGGAAGTCATAGCCTTACTCCTACTGGCTCCACCTTAAATTATGTTTATTTACTTTAGTTGTGTAGAAATCCTTTATCTTCCCCCTACCTGACTCTATAAATTTTCTACACTGGTTATCAGAACTTATTCTTTTTTCAGAAGCCTTTATGCTATCATTTTCTTCCCAACCACCATTACCTCTTAACAAATCATTTTAGTTTTAAGAAAGTGAGATCCTCTTCCATGCTCCCATACTCCACACCTCAAAACTCTTTTATATTGTTCCTTATCCCCCTCTTTGCATTAATCCCTGAAGAAAATGCAGACTCTGTAGTGACAGCAACTGCCTACTTTTATCTTTGATCTCATCCTGTTCCTTCCCATTGCCTTAAGGGAACCTGTTCTTTAGTTCTGTCTATCTCTTCATAACCCCATTTTGGGTTTTATTGGCAAAGATACTGGAGTGTTTCGCCATGCATTTATACAGTTCATTTTATAGATGAAGAAACTTAGGCAAATAGGGTTAAGGGATTTGCCATGGGTCACAGCACAGAGCTAGTAAGTGTCTGAGGTCAGATTTGAACTCAGGCCTTCCTGATTCCACACCTGCTTATTTGATTTTTTTTTCCTTCATCATCTTTCTCTCCTTATGTATAAACTCCCTTTTTAGAAACAAGTGTTTACCATAAAAACTACAAAAGTTTATAATGATCCTCTAATTTCCTCAAAATATTGATCAATAACTCTTTTCTCTTTTGCAAACAAACTTCTATAAATATAATCTACCCTTCCTGGACTTCCACTCAATTCTCAAACTCCTTTGAATCTAGATATTGATTTCACTAAACTGATAGTGTTACTTTCTCAATCCTTCTTTTAACTTTGATTGCTAATAACCATCTTCTCTTCATAAATATTTTTTTTCTTTGCCTTCTATGACTCTTGTCCCTTCTGGTTTTCTTATCTCCTGATTCTCAAAAGAAATGTGAGATGTGTAAATTTAGATAGTCCACCCCAAAAAACCTGTGGTAGAGCATTCCTAGTTCATATTGGTCTGTTTAGTCACAGTTGTATGCATTGTAATTTTACTCTAACATAGTGTGTCATTTTGGTCTTCTTTGACAATGAAGGACCCATTAACCCCAATAACATATCCCTCCTTCATATTCTTTTTTAATATTGTATTTATTTTTCCAACTACATGAAAAGATTGTTTTCAACAATTTTTTGTAGGGTTTTGAGTTTTACATTTTTCTCCCTCTCTCCTTTCCCTCTCCCTTTCCCCTGGCAGAAAATAATCTAATTTAGGTTATACATGTATAATTATGTTAAACAAATATCCATAGTAACATCCTTCATTTTCAATCCTTTATCCTTTCTCTCCTAGACTATAGTAAAAGCCTCCTAATAGGTCATCCTTACATTTGTAGTTCTCCAAATTGAGTCTGACCTACATTACTAGGCATTTAAGATTAAAACCCTTTATCCATTCCACATTCTTATCAAATTAAACATTTTGATGGTCCCTAAAGTCAGTCTCAATGTTCTCTCTTCCTATATTTGCAAAGGCTGTGACCCATACCTGGAAATATACTCCCTTGCCATCTTTACCTTTGAAAATAATTCTCTGAATGTTCCACTCTGATTGTTCCACCTCCTGTATGACATTTTCCCTCATTAACCTTCAGTTAATAGACTTGTTTCACTTTCAAATTCTCTTTTATTTAATTATCTATCTACATGTTTGATATAACAGGTGGTAGTTTGTAGAAGTTCCTCAAGAATTGGGCCTATTTTATTTATTTATTTTTTTTTTTTGGTAATCCCATTTTCAAGGCCAATGCCTTGACTGTAGGAGGTTTTTAATGAATAGTTGCTGAATTGAGTTAAATTTGTATGAATGTGGTATTGACCAAACCAAATTACCAAAAAATTACTTCATGTAACTAGGGGGAAAACCCAACAAAATCTATTTGGAATAACAAAAGACCAAAAATATTGAGGGAATCAATAAAAAATGTGATGGAAGGTAGCCTAGCAGTATGAGATTTCAAACTCCATTACAGAGCAAAAATCATCAAAACAATCTAGTACTGCTTATGAAATAGGTGGTAGATCAGTGGAACAGATTAGGTACAATACACCATGGTAAATGACAATAGTAATCTAGTGTCAGTGGAACAGAATAGGTACAATACACTGTGGTAAATGACAATAGTAATCTAGTGTTTGATAAACCTAAAGATGTAAGTTTTTAGAGTAAGAATATTTTACAAAAGTTGCTGAAAAAACAAATGGAGAACAAGGGGCAGCTAGGTGGCATAGTGGATAGAGAACCAACCCTGGAGTTAGGAGTACCTGAGTTCAAATCTGGTCTCAGACACATAATAATTACCTACCTGTGTGGCCTTGGGCAAGCCACTTAACCCCATTGCTTTGCAGAAATTTAAAAACTGGAGAATAGTTTGGAAGAAACTAGGTATATATAAATATCTGGAATTGAATACCATGAAAAAGGTCAAAATAGATAAATTATTTTGAGTTACGGGGTGATAACGTAAATTAGGGGAGCATGGAAAATTTTACTTATTAGAGTATGGGAAGTAAAATGGCTAATTTTGATTATATTAAATTAAGAATAATCTTTTATATAAGCAAAAGTAATACAGTCAAAATGAGAAGAAAAATAAGAAACCGGGGAAAATTTTTTTTGACAGCAATATGGTAAAGGTATCACTTTTGAGTTTAGTGAGAACTGTGATAGATTTATAAAAATAACAGCAAATCTCCAGTTGATATAGGTAGGTTTTAGAAGAAATCAAAGTCATCAATAGTCTTATGAAATGATGTCCTAAATCACTATTTATTAAAGAAATGAAAATTAAAACAACTCTAACATGATAGAAAAAGGAAAATTACAAATGCTGGAGGTTATATGGGAAAATAGGACAACAATGTACTGTTGGTACAGTTGTGAATTGGTCCAACCATTCTGGAGAACAATTTGGAACTCTGCCCAAAGGTTACAAAACTGCATACATTTTGACTCAGCAATACCATACAAGGCTAATATGCAAAGAGATCAGGGTAAAAATTTATTTGTACAAGATCATGTATAGCAACTCTTTTTTTGTTAGCAAAAAATTTGGAATTTAAAGGGATGCTCATCTACTAGGGAATGGTTGTATGTGATTGTATGGAACACTATTTCTTATAAGAAATGATAAGGATGATATAATGGTTTCAGAAAAACCTGGGAAGACTTAAATAAACTCTTTCAAAGTAAATTGAGCAGAACTAGGAGAATATTGTACATATACAGTTATATCTATATTGTAAAGATGATCAACCATGAAAGATTTGACTAATCTAGTCAAGACAGCTATTTAAGATTATTTGAAAGAGCCCATGATGAAAAGTGTTATCCAACTCCAGGGAATTAACTCTGAATACAGATAGAAGTATTTTATTTATTTTGCTTTCTTTATTTTTCTTGGGTTTTTTGGCAATATGACTAATATGGAAATATGTTTTATATAACTTCACATATATAATCAATAATGAATAACTTGCCATCTCAAAAAAGAAAGAATGAGAGGGAGATAATTTGGAAAATAAAAATTTAAAAATAAATGTTAAAAATATATGAAATTAAAACATATTTAACAAAATAATATATATTTGTTTCTCTCTTGGTCTCACCCATATCTCTGTCTTTCTCTGTCTCTTTCCCTGACTCTGTGTGTGTGTGTGTGGTTGTGCGTGGTTTTCTGTGTGTGTGTGTGTGTGTGTGTGTGTGTGTGTGTGTGTCTGTCTGTCTGTCTGTCTCTCAATTTCTCTATTTCTTTCTTCTGTCCTCCCCTCCCCTTTCTTCATCTCCTTTCTCCTCTCCTTTTAGTTTGGGGTTATTATGTATTCTTGTGACACCTCATATCCTTAGCTCTACATAAGATTGAGTATTGTCTTTTAATTTTAAAGGTTTAGGGCTTTGAAAACATAGCTGTTTGTTCAATTTAATTTCAGTAGGTCTTGGTTTAGTGACAGGACAAAACACTCAATGGGGAATCAGGAAACTTTTAGCAACCTAGTGATGTGTCTGGTTTTCTTTAGTTAATCCTCAAATTAAAATATAATTCCTATGTTTCTATATCTGATTTCATAAAATGGTTCAAAGTCACTTTACTCCTTCAATTGATATACCCTTAGTATGGCTATGGATTGATTGATTCATTTGAAAAGTTTTGCAAGCTTTATCTACATAGTGGATTGATTGATTGTGTTACTCAATCAGAGTCATTTTATCTGATAATATATCAGGGCATTTAACACTTTGTAAATACAATAATTGGGGTTGAGGAATAAAGGACAAAGACCCTCTTTCATACTTACATATATGCACTATTTAATTTGGGGAAATTCTTTGGTATTTTCCATGTCCAGAATTTTCTGAACTCTTCCTCTTTTATTATTGCATTGATTTTTCTTTTTCTGTACTTACATATTATATTTTAATACACCTGAATTCTATCCTCTAAAAAATTCTTCCTTCATATAAAGAAATTTAGTTTATCCAAATTTATCTAGGGACACCTAGGTGGCACATTGGATAGAGCATTGACCCTGGAGTCAAGAGCACCTGAGTTCAAATCCTGTCTCAGACACATAATAACTACTTAGCTGTGTGACCCTGGGCAAGTCACTTAATCCCACTGCCTTGTTTAAGAGAAAAATTAAAACATGTATGATAAAGTATGCTTCAGTCCATACTTGAGTCACTGTTAGTCTTTACACACAAAAATCTTCACTACATTGATTAGCGCTCTGATCTCTTTCAAGGTTTTTCTTTCTTCTCCTCACTACATTGACCATCAGTCCATGTCTTTCCAAACTTTTCTTGTTCTTCATATTTGTCATTTCCTTTCACTCAATATATTTCCATTATTTTCATATGCCATTATTTATTCAGCCTTTCCCAATTAATAGATACTCAATTTATATCAGAATTTAAATTAATGCTATAATATAATATAATATTGATTTTTTCATTCCCTGTCCTCTTTCTTGACAATATTACTGTAGACAGAGTTAAGGATATAATAAGACTTGAGGCCCTTTTAGATTTTTTTTTTGTGCTTCATAGATTGCCATGGTCAAGAGTTTGTTGTGTAGTAGAAATTAAATTATAGGATTATAGTTTATAGGAATGAAATAATAAACCATTGCTTAACTTAATTCCAAGAAGTGAATGATTTGAAAAAAATACTCAAAACAAGGAAGTTCTAACCATCAAGTCACAGTATTTATTGATTAGTTATTATGTGTGTACTAGGACTTGGAGAGAATCTATAAAAAATGACACCATCTCCATTCAAAAGGAGCTTACATGTTAGTAGAAAATGAGTATATGTTTGTATACAACACAAATATACAGTGAATAAACATAAATAAAATCACTGTTTTTGTTTAGATACTAGACACTTGAAAAACATATTAAGAAGTTGGAGAGAGACCATTACCATTCTTCCAGACAAGATGGTACAGGAAAGATAGGCACTGTGTCAAGTGCTCCTGGTTCCCCTCAAAAATAACATGAAAGAAATCTCTTAACAGAAATTCAATGGACAAAACCCAGAAAGAGAAGGACACCTACCAACAAGGTCTGTCTCAGAGGACCAGGGTGAAACTGGAATGGAGAACAGAGGGGGAGCACAGGGACAGCAGAGGGCAGGGGGAAGCCAGAGGACCAGACTTGGCCACAAAGGCTTTGGTGAGTGGCAGGTCCAAGGACCAACTTTAGCTGGGGAATCTTTGGTGGGGGGAGAGGAACTCTGGGGAGCCCCTGTTGTCAGGAAAGTGAGTTCCAGGAAAGAGAGTTGTTGAGTATCCCTGGCAAACAACCAGCTTGGTGCAGGACCTGAGCTCCATTCTTTTAATAGAGTCCTCTTCCCAGAAGGAAAAGCCAACTCCCCCACCCCCCTCAGGCTTAGGTGTGGGCAACAGAGTTCACTCAGCTGAAATGGAGATTAACTTCCTCTCCCAGGGAGTTAATCACTCATACTCCCTAAGAAAAAAATCTTCAGGGCCAGATGAATTCATAAGTGAATTCTATCAAACATTTAAGGGACAACTGATTCCAATTCTATATAAACTATTTGGAAAAATAGATGAAGACAAAACTCTGAGTAACTCTTTCTATGACACATATATGGTGCTGATACCTAAATCAGAAAGAGTTAAAACAGAGAAAGAAAATTATAGACCTATCTCCCTGATGAATATAGGTACAAAAATCTTAAATAAAATCTTATCTAAATGATTACAACAATTTATCCCTAGGATAATACATTATGACCAAATAGGATTTATCCCAAGAATTCAGGGTTGGTTCAATATTAGGAAAACTGTTAGTATACTCAATTATATCAACAACAAATCTATCAGAAATCATATGATCATATCAGCAGATGCTGGAAAAAACTTTTGACAAGATATAGCACTCATTCCTACTAAAATTACTTGAGAGCATAGGAATAAATGAATTTTTGCATAGAATAATAAGCAGTATCTATCTGAAACCACCAATAAGCATCATATGCAATAGGGATAGGCTAGAGGCATTCCCAATAAGATCAGGGGTGAAACAAGTTTGACCATTATCACCACCTCTATTCAAAGTGAAGGAATTAAAATTGGGAAAGAAGAGAAAAACACTTACTCTTTGCAGATGACATGATGGTGTACCTAATGAATTCCAAAAAATCATCTACAAAACTACTAGAAAAAATTAGTAACTTTCACAAAGTCACAGGATATAAAATAAACTCTCATAAATCCTTAACGTTTCTATATATGACTGGCAAGATAAAGCAGAAAGAGCTAGAAAGAGAAATCTCATTCAAAGTAACCTCAGAGGGGGTGGCTAGGTGGTATAGTGGACAGAGAACATAGAGAACCAGCCCTGGAGTTAGGAGTACCTGAATTCAAATCCAGCCTCAGACACTTAATAATTACCTAGCTGTGTGAGATAAGAAATATAGAAAATAGTGCTTGAGATGCATTTTTAAAGAAAGATTTTATTTTGAATTTTAGAAGGCAGTTTGTTAATCTTTACATTGTTTCCATGGTATACATTGATCTAATTTGAATGTGATGAGAGAGAAATCACATCCTTAAGGAAGAAAAATAATGTATAAGAGATAGCAAAATTACATAATAAGATAACAGGTTCTTTCCCCCCTAAGTTAAAAATAATAGTCTTTGGTCTTTGTTCAAACTCCACAATTCTTTCTATGGATACAGATGCTATTCTCCATGGCAGATATCCCAAAATTGTTCCTGATCGTTGCACTGATGGAATGAGCAACTTTAATGATCATCATCCCTATCTTGATATTAGGGTATACAGTGTTTTTCTCATTCTGTACAATGTTTTTCCCCCCCTTTCCATCCCACACTCATCAGTTCATTAGTTTTCCTATTATTGAAATAACCCTTCATTCCTGGGATAAATCCTACCTGATCATAATGTATTATCCTAGTGAAAACTTGTAATTGTTTTGCTAAGATTTTATCTAAGATTTTTGCATCTAACTTCATCAGGGAGATAGGTCTATAATTTTCTTTCTCTGTTTTAACTGTTCCTGGTTTAGGTATCAGCACTATATTGGTGTCATAGAAAGAGTTTGGCAGAGTTCTGTCTTCACCTGTTTTTCCAAATAGTTTATATAGAATTAGAACCAATTGTTCCTTAAATGTTTGGCAGAATCCACTTGTGAATCTATCTGGCCCTGGAGAAGTTTTCTTAGGGAGTTCAATAATGGCTTGTTGAATTTCTGTTTCTGAGATAGGGTTATTTAAATATTTAATTTCCTTGTTATTTAAACTGGGTAACATATTTTTTTCTTAATATTCATCCAATTCACTTAGATTGTCAAATTTGTTGGCATAGAGTTGGGCTAAATAATTCTATATTATTACTTTAATTTCCTCCTCATTGGTGGTGAGTTCACCTTTTTATTTATGATACTAGCAATTTGATTTTCTTTTTTTAATCAAATTGTCCAGCAGTTTTCCAATTTTATTGCTTTTTTTCATAAAGCCAACTCTTGGTTTTATTTATTAGTTCAATAGTTTTCTTGTTTTCAATTTTATTAATTTCTCCTTTAATTTTTAGAATTTCTAATTTGGCATTTAATTGAGGGTTTTTAATTTGTTCTTTCTCCAATTTTTTAAGTTGCATATTTAGTTCATTGACTTGCTCTTTCTCTAATTTATTCATGTAAGCATTTGAAGATATAATATATTCCCTGACAGCTGCCTGGAGTGTATCCCATAGTTTTTGGTATGTTGTTTCATTATTGTCATTACCTGGGATGAAATAATTAATCCTTTCTATAATTTGTTGTTTGATCCACTCATTCTTTAAAATGAAGTTATATAGTTTCTGATTATTTTGGGTTCCATATATCCCTGGCCCAGTATTGCATATGATTTTTATTGCATTATGATCTGAGAGATATATTCACTATATCTGACTTTCTACAATTGATCATTAGGTTTTTATGGCCTAGTACATGGTCAATTTTTGTGTAAGTACTGAAAAAAAAGTATGTTCCTTTCCGTCCCCATTCAGTTTCCTCCATAAGTCTATCATATCTAAGTTTCTACCAATATATTTACCTCCTTAATTTCCTTCTTGTTTATTTTATGATTAGATTTATCTAAATCTGAGAGCAAGCTTTTGAGGTCTCCCACTAGTAGAATTTTGCTGTATATGTCTTCCTATGACACCAACTTCTTCTCTAGGAATTTGGATGCTACACCATTGGGTGCATACATATTTAGTATTGAAATTACTTTACTGGTTATGGAACCTTTTAGGAAGATATAATTTCCATCCTTATCTCTTTTAATGTTATCTATTTTTTGCAACTGCTTTGTCTGAGATAAGGATTGCTGTTCCTGCTTTTTTTCACTTCAGCTGAAGCAAATTATACTTTTCTCCAACCTTTTACCTTTACTCTATATGGGCTTCTTGTAAGTAGTATATTGTAGGATTCTGTTTTTTAATCCACTCTGCTATTTACTTACATTTTAAGGGAGAGTTCATCCCAATCACATTCAAAGCTATAATTACTAATTCATTTTTGCCCTCTGTGCTATCTTCCCTCTTTTTGTATTTTTCTCCTTTTTTCCCCTTTATCCATATTCCCAAATATTTTGCTTAGGAATACTGCCACCTTCAGTGTATTTGCCTTCCTATTCAACCCCTCCCCTTTCTTTCCCCTTTCCCTTTTCCCCTTCTTCCTTACCTTCCTTCTGCTGATTCCCCTTTTTCTCCCCAACCCCATCCCCTCTTCCCTTTTCCCCCTTTTAATACTTAAAGGTAAGATAATTTTCTTAACTGAATGTATAAAAGGTTTCTTTAAGCCAAGTCTGAGGAAGATTCAGGTGGTTCTCAGCTTGTCCCTTCTTCCCCTCTATTACAATAGGTCTTTTGTACCTCTTAATGTAATGAGATTTACTCCATTCAATCTCCTCCATCCTCCTTTCTCCTTACTGTTCTCTTTTTTAATGAAGTAGTGTTTTTAAATCATTCTATCTAAGTCACAGAAAGGTCATGAGTGTCCATCATTTCTGGCTAAGTATATTCTCTCTAATAGAGTTACCATTCTCAAGAGTTAGCAGAGTCTTTCTCCCAGGTAGTTATATAGCCAGTTTCATCTTATTGGATAACAATGTCATGGATAAGTGATGAGTGTCCATAACTTCTGGCTGAGTGTATTCTGTCTAATAGAGTTACATTTCTGAAGAATTATGAGAATCTTTCTCCCCAGTGGAGATATAGCCAGTTTCATCTTATTGGATAGCAGGTTTTTTTCTTTACCCCCCCCCTTTTGTTTACCTTTTCATGTGTCTCTTGAACCTCCTGTTTGATGTCCAAATTTTCTATTTAACTCTATTCTTTTCATCAGGAAATGCTAGAAGTTTCCCATTTCATTGAATGTCCATCTTTTCCCAGCTTTGCCAGATAGTAGATTCTTGGCTGCATTCCATGCTCTCTTACTCTTTGGAATATTTCATTCTAGAACCTTCAATTCCTTAATGTTGATGAAGCCAGGTCCTGCATAATCCTTACTGTGGCTCCTTGATATTTAAATTGTTTCTTTCTGGCTGCTTGCAGGATTTTCTCTTTCATCTGATAGTTCTAGCATTTAGTCGCAACATCCCTTGGTGTTTTCATTTTAGGATCTCTTTCTGGAGGGATCAATGTATTCTTTCAATAACTATTTTGCCCTCTGGTCCCATGATATCAGGGCAGTTTTCCATCACTAAATTCTGTGCTATTAAGTCTAGGCTTTTTTTTTTCTGTTCAATGTTTTCAGGAAGACCTATAATTCTCAGGTTGTCCCTTCTAGAACTATTCTCAAGTTCAGTGGGTTTACTGATGAGGTATTTTATGTTTTCTTCTTTTTTTTATCTTTTGGTTTTGTTTAACAGAATCTTGTGGTCTCATGAAGTCATTAGTTTCCACAGATTCCATTCATTTTTTTAGAGAAGAATTTTCTTCCTTTACCTTTTGCAACTCCTTTTCCAATTAGTCAATTCTATTGTTCAGGTAGTTTTCTATTTGCCTAAATATAGTTTTGAGAAAATTATTGTCTTTTTGCATTTTCCCAGTTGAGGATTTGAGGGAATTATTTTCCTTTTGCATTTGCCCAATTGAGAGTCTGAGAGAATTGTGCTCATTTTGTATTTGTCCAGTTGTATTTTCCAAGGATTTGTTTTCTTGTTGTGAGATGCTAATGTTCTCTTTCAACATGGTAATTTTCTTTTGAGTTTCTTTTCCCAATTTTTCCAATTGAATTTCTTTTTTTAGGTTTTTGCAAGGCAAATGGGGTTAAGTGGTTTGCCCAAGGCCACACAGCTAGGAAATTATTAAGTGTCTGAAGCTGGATTTGAACTCAAGTCCTCCTGACTCCAGGTCAGTGCTCTAGTCACTGTGCCACCTTGTCACCCCTCCAATTGAGTTTTAAACTCCTTCCTGATTTCTTCCAGGAAGTCTGTATATGCTGGAGGCCAATTCATATTCTCCTCAAAAAGTGCTAGATATCTCTGGGTTAGAATCTATTTCTGCTAATTATTTCTCCCTGGCCTCCACTTTCACTGACCTTTCTACATTTTCCTAGGATCTTGTGTTGGGTGAGGGGCTGGCTCTCAGAGGTTTGCTTTTGAAAAGAGGCTTTGTTCACTTGGTTTAGTAATTCCAAGGTCTGGGATCATGGGGGTGCTGGTTGCTTTCTCTGGAGTGTTTGAAGTCCTCTCTTTAATCCTAGAGGGCATGAGGAGGGAGTGAAGAGGGGCAGCAAGGTCTGAGTTGACTTTGAACAATGGGTTGGACCCTGGGGTAGTGAGTTAATCTCTCTTTCAGCTAAGTGAACTCTGTTGCCCATATCTGAGCATGAGGGGGTTGGGGGTGGCATTCCTTTTCATTCTGGGAAGAGGGCTTTGCTAAAAGTATGGAGGTGAGGTCCTTTTCCCATCTGGTCATTTTCCAGGTGTGCTCTAAAACTCTCTGTGTTGGAACTCACCCTTCTGGTCAACTGGGGTTCATCAGACCTCCTCTCTCCCCAACCAAAGATTCTGCAGTTAAATTTAATCCTCAGGCTGGCCACTCACCAAAAGATTCTGTGGTTAAGGCATCCCCCACATCGCTGTGTTGGCCCTCTGGTCTCCATTCCTCATTCACCCATAGTCCCCTCAGATAGACCTTATTCGTAGGTGTTCTTCTCCTAGCTTCTTTGCCTCGGTTTTGTTAATCAAATTTCTTTTAAGAGGTTTTTTTCATAATATTTTTGAGGGGGAACCAGGAGCAACTAGCACAGTGCCTGTACTCTCTTCACCATCTTGCCTGAAAGTGATCTTGGGATGCATTTTAAGGGAAGACAGGGACTCTGAATTGGAGGTAGTAAAAAAAAAACAGAGAGCAAAAGCAATTCTAGTGAGTTTTTATTGAATCATATATTGACATCATATTTCTTGTACTTTTTTCTTGTGTTTTTTAAATGTTTCCCTGATTATCCTGAAGGGCAAAGACCAGATTTGATACTAGGTTTAAATGAGCATCATAATACCTCACATAGGAGGTGTCTGATAAGCATTTATTAGTTTAATTGATCAAGAAAAAATGTTTCATCTGGGAAGGAAAGAGAGGTTAGGTGCTGATATTTACTACATAATTGATATATTATATAACCAAAAGCTGATTGACATTTCATTTCCTTGCCAATAATTTAATATATGGAACCAGTCAAGGAAAATATGACAGGATTCCTTTAGATCCACCTGAATGAAAACTATGATTATTTTGGGCAGGGGGAAGAATCAACTCTATTTCCTTCACACAATCAAGTTTCTTTTGAAAAAGAAAGCACAAAGGGGTGGCTAGGTGGTGCAGTGGATAGAAGCACCAGCCCTGGAGTCAGGCATACCTGAATTCAAATCCATCCTCAGACACTTAATAATTACCTAGCTGTATGGCCTTGGACAAGCCACTTAACCCCATTGCCTTGCAAAAACTTTAAAAAAAAGAAAGCCCAATTCAGAGTGTAATTTTCATGGAGGTATATAGGAGATCTGTAGAATACTTTGAAAATGTAGCATGGAATCAACTAGACACAAAAATTAGCAAGTTTTTTTTTTCTGGCAGAAACATTAGATTGTAACCAAGGAGCTTAAAATATGTTAACACACGCAAGATTTTTGTAAGCAAAAAATATAGATGATGGTAAAAGAACTAAAGCCTTCAAATGATGTAAACTATTTTCCATTGAAGAAACATTGAAGACAGTATCTCTTTGAATAAAGGACATAAATGTGCCTACCAGGCTCATGTTTTATTTGATAAAATGTGCTTGTTAAGAAATTATTTTGCTTATTTATCTCTCCTATAGTTTGGAATTCTGAATTTTTAAAAATATATTATATATATTAAATTTCATTTCTGATGGTTATAAAGTTTATTTAATATGTAACCTTTTGCCAAAATTTAATAAGCTTGCAATAACTGAACCATTTTACATGATTTGCATAAAAATGTGCAAATTAATATTCAGAAGGAAGCATAGTTCATATTTTAGCACTGTTAGATAATAATAAAAGGGTTTAGCGTTCATATAGAAACTTCATCTTCAAAGTGCCTTATAAAAATTAACTGATTGCATCTTAAACACTTCTACTGTTGGCAAGAATCATGTTCTTTATATCATATGAATTCAGTAGTTGAAAAGACCTGGAAAGACTTTAAAGAGAATTTAAAGCAAACTTCACATTTACCCAATGAAAAGTTGGATTTTTTTGGTTTGTTTTCATTTTGCAAGCATACTTTCAACTCTTGATGAATACCAGAAAGAATCATGGAACATATTACAAGATGTTCATTTTACTGAAAAAGTGAACAACTTAACTGAATATTTTAAGGGAATAGTGTGCATGTGCATGCAAATCCATATGGGATTGAACATGTATTTGAAAGTAGTGGTAGTCTAATGAGGGAGGGACACCAAAGAAGGGAGAGAAAGAGAGGAACAAAGACTAAAAGTCTATCTTAAGCTTCAAAAATCAATTGAACAAGTATAAAATAGAAAAGTATGGCTGAAAAATATTTTATGTGTCCTTTAAAAGATACCAGAAATTTAATAGATTATAAATTAAATATGAGATAGCAGTAAAACATGAAAACTCACAAATATAACTCAAATTGTCCTATTAGTCCTAAAAGTGCAGCATCCAAGGATGTAGAGGGGGTCATAGCAGCCCAGGGGGAAATCATAAACTGTGTAGCACAGAAGGCAAGAGAGATGGGGTAGAAATTCATTCACCTTTCACCCCCCTATTCACCTCCACTAGGAAAAAAAAAGAATAACCAAACTCTACTATGAAATATGTAAGTCAATCAAAAAAATACTTTCATTGATAAATGTTATTCTTATTTGTGCTTTGAGTGCCATTGAACATCACTTCTCTAGTGGACAATATTTCATTATGAATATTCTAGAATTGTGACTGGTCAATATGCCAATTGAAATTCTAATGTCATTGTATAAATTATTCTGGTGCTACTTACTTCACTCTTCTTAAGTTAATAGAAATCTTCCCAGGCTCCTGTGAAAACACGTTCTTCATTTTTTTCTCTAGTGGTCAATAATAGTTCATCACAATTGTATAGAATAATTTATTTAGGTATTTTTCAAATTAATGGACAATCACTTCTCTTTTCAGTTTCTTTGCCTTGTTCCCACAAAATAGATCCTTTCCTTACCTATTTTACCTATTTCGTTGATCCTTTTGAATAGATATAATATTAATATTATTAGATCCAAGGAATATTTTTTTTGTTATCTATAATCTTTAGAATGTTAACCAATCTTGTTGGCAAAGATATTGAAAAAGTTACTGAAATATGATATAAAATATCTTTTCAAATTTCAAATGTCAAAACATTCAATTCATTCAGTTCCTGACTAATATTCATTATAATTATCATCATCATCATCATCATCTTATTTTAGAAGAAATAGGTCATGGATTGATTAAATTAAAAATTTTATATTGAATAACAAGTAAAGAATTGTCAAAAATATTTTAAAATTAAATAAAACTTTAATTTGTTTAAATTACCATAAACAAAGTTTTACTAAATTGATATTTTATTTTCAAGTTTGCAGTACTGATATAATTTTAATTATTTTATTAAAATATTAAATTTTAACAATTTTGTTAAAATAGCTAGCTTTATATGAAACTTCAAGGTTGGCAAACCTCTTTATAAATGTTATCTCAATATATCTTCACAAAAACATAAAGTAGAGATTATCATTATTCTCATTTTGTATTTGAGGAAATTAAATCTACTAGAGGCTTTGACTCATGGTCATGCAGTTGGTAAATATATCAGGCTGGATTTGAACACAAATTTCCATAATTTCACTTTATGTCTTCTTTCTGATATGCCAGCTGGTTGCCTTAGTCTGCTTTCCATCTTGTTTCCTTCTCTCCCATCTCCTCTCTTCTGTCTGTAAAAGAAATGTATCTCTGCTTCCAAACAGGATTATTATATATATATATATATATATATATATATATATATATATATATATATATATATATATATATCCTTCCTTCTTTTGACTAATTCAGAAAGTGAGGCTTAAGTATAATGTCCTCCTTTCTACATTTTCTTCTTTCTTAGAATAATTTTCTTTGTATAAACCCTGATGATGCTGATACTTTTTTCTCCAGTCTATTGAGTTTTTTTTTGCCCTCCCTTTATTTTCTTCTTTTAAGATCATAAAATCATAAAAAATTCATTTCCATTAGGACATATAGTCTATTAGGATTTCCCTTGCTAGTGTCCTTTCCAAGGAAGTACACATTGCAATGAAGTTAACACAAACATTGCCAGAGCAACTCCCTCATATTTGGGAAGCTGACTATATCATCCAATGATAACAATATCTTTAGGGAATACATGAATCTGGGGGTGGCTAGGTGGTGCAGTGGATAGAGCACCAGCCCTAGAGTCAGAAGAATCTGAGTTCAAATCTGCCCTCAGACACTTAATAATTACCCAGCTGTGTGGCCTTGGGCAAGCCACTTAGTCCTATTTTCCTTGAAAAAACATAAAAAAATGGGAATATATAAATCATCTCTCCATATCAGAAAGTAAAGAATACATCATTTTAGTCACTTATTTGTAGTTTCCTATATTTATTTACTTTTAAAATTTTCTCTTTATTCTTATACCAGAATTTCAAAATTTCTACTCAGTCCTATTCTTTTCATAAGAAATGCTTAAAAGTTTTTCATTTCATTAAAGGTACCACTTTACCCTCAGAGGATTTTACTCAGTTTTTCTGGAAACTTTCCTGGATTGTAAATGTCTTAGCTTTTGACTTAATATTTTTCTTTAACCTCTCTCCATTTCCAATCAATAATCAAATTTTGTGATTTCTTCCTCCAAATTTGTTACAACTGTCCCATTTTCTCTACTCAAACACTCCCTAATCTAACTCAGATACTCTTCAGTGTCTTTCTTGAACTATCACAATAATCTCTAAACTCTCAATAACTCTCCTCCAATTTTCTCTCTTCACCAGCCTCTCTCCTATATAATTGCCAAAATGGTTTTCTATTGCAAGTCTTAAACTTCATAGGAGTCTACTCTGATAATCTAACTTCCCTGACCAGCTGTTCTAGTATTGGCTCCATGTTCACCCATTCCCCTAAACTCCCTTATTGAGGTTGCTTCATCTTCCTACTTCCAGTTTCTTCCCCTATTTCTGCCAAGAAGTAATCTCTGCTTCTTTGAAGTTGATGATACTCATATCTATCATACAATTAAATGCAGACTGTTGTCTGTAGACAACAACCACAAACCTCCAGGTCATTTTTTTCCTCTTTCTTCAATGAGTTCAATATTTGACTCACAATTTTTCTTTCCTCCCCAGTTCTTTCCTCACACTAGATGACTTCAGCCTGCCTACTGACTCTCCCTCAAACTCCGCAATTGCTCAGTTCTTCAACCTACTCACTTTCTATTATCTACTCCTATATCCTATCTTGGTTCTTGTCCTTTGATATTGGAGAAGATAAAAAAGACATCACTGTATTTGAGACAAATTACAGTGTGTCCAACTGTGGTCATTATTAGCTTGAAATGCTCTACCACAGGTTGGGCACAAATACTCTATGTGAACACCTGGGGTGGGTACTCTAAACTTATAAATGTCACATTTCATTTGAACTGCTTCAGTTCTGCCTTCCTTATAGAGTGCAGCCCCCTCACTGATGAGGGCATATCATACTAGGTGGTCTGATGCCAGGGTCTCCCATGCTGTACAATCAGTTTCTAAAGTTCTTCAATGAGACCTTCAGGGTGTCTTGATATCACTTCTTCTGAACCTCTTGTGAGTACTTGCCCTGTGTGAGTTCTCCAGAAAATAATTTTTTGGCAAGCATATGTATGTCATTCTAACAATGTATCCAGCCCATTGTAGTTGTATTCTCTGTAGCTATGACAGATTGCTAAGCAGTTTAGCTCGAGAAAGAACCTCAGTGTCTGGTATCTTCTTCTAACACATGATCCTCAGACTCTTCATAAGACAATTTAGTAGAAGTAATTCAGTTTCCTGACATGACTCTGGTAGACTGGCCAGGATTCACAGGCATATAGCAATGAGGTCAGCACAATGGCTCTGTAGACCTTCAGTTTGGTAATCAGTCCAATACTTCTTCTCTCCCACACTTTCTTTCAGAGCCTACCAAATATGAAGGAGTTGCTCTGGCAATGTTTGTGTTAACCTCATTGCAGCATGTACTTCCTTGGAACAGACACTAGCAAGGGAAGTGGACTTGTCCACTGTACTCAAAACTTCAACATTTGCTATAATCGATAGTTCAATATATCAATGGTGTGGTGCTGGCTGATAGAACAATCTGTGTTTTCTTGTTAATTGTTAGACCAAAATTAGGAGAGGCTACATTGAGTACACAGTCATCTGCAAGCAAAAGGTCATTCACCAACACTCCCTCCACTTTGGTCTTGGCTTGTATCTTTTTCAAGTTGATGAATTTGCCATCATTGCAGTAGCTGACCTAGAGGATGTTTTCATCCTAAGGGAAGACATTTGATAACATGCCTGAAAACATCATGCTAAAAAGTATGGGAGCAGGGACACATCCTTGTTTTACATCCTACCTTAACCACAAACATAGCAATATCCAGTATCTGGCCATCACCCACCACTACATTCAAGAATTTCAAATCCCCTTATGCAACCTTTTAGTGTCTCCCTTAGAAATCCCTACTTTTCATCTACACCATGATCTCCAGTTCCTTAAGCCCTCAATTCATTCCCAGATCATTTCCCTTCTACTAGCCAATGTCATTTTCCCCCTGTCTTTCCCCTTGGTGAACCAATTCATGTTTGTATTGACCAACTCTTGGAAAGTCTTAGTCACTTTGTAATTTTGCTGATTGCACCCTGGCAAGTCACATCTTTGCTTCATTCCCACTCTTTGCCACCTTCCCTTCTTCATACATGCTACTGAATGGTGAAAAAAAACTTGCAATCATTCTGAATTACAAATTTATGTTATTCAACCTCAACTTGACTTCCATTGCTGCTAAGGAAATCCTTTTATATTTGCCTTGATAAATAAATCATTATCCCAACTCTTCAGAGTTACTTTTCCAATGCTTTACATTTATTCCCAAACCTCTTATCTCCTACTTCCTCACATCAGATGAGAACCTTGCCTCATATTTTGCAGAAAAAATTGATACATGTACTTTGAGCTAACTCTTGTCCCCTCTTCTTCATCTCATATCACTCATATGCTTTTTTGCCATGATCTTCATTACCCTTTTCTCACATAATAACATGGCCTTATTCCTTACCAAAGCTAATCCCTTTACCTGATCAAGTAATTCCATTCCTTTCTGTCTCACAGCTTTTCCTCATTGTCTTCCTTTATTTTGAATCTGTTGCTATCACCTAGTTCATTTCCTACTGCTTATAAACCTGTACATTTCTAGTTCATCCCCAAACCCCCAAAACCTCCCCAAAACAAAACTTCACTTGAGCCTTTAATTCCTAAGTATTTTCTAGTATTCCTTCAATCTTTTGTAACTAAATTCCTTGAAAAGGTTGTCTACAATAGATATCTCTAATTTGTCTACTGTCATTCTCTTCTTAACCCTTTAAAATCTGACTTCCAACTTTATCATTTCACTAAAACTGCTCTCTCTCCAAAGTTAGCAATGACCTTAGTTGCAAAATCCAAACGTCTTTTCTTAATCTTCATTCTCTGTTACCTCCCTACAGTCTTTGACACTGCTGATTACCCTCTTATTGACATTCTCTTCTTTCTAGATTTTTGGGATAACACTCTTTTGCCTTTTCTATCCTAACTGTTCCTCAGCTTCTTTTGTTCCATACTCATTTGTAGATGTCCTACAAGATTTTGATACAGGTTCTTGTTTTCTACATCTATACTCCTTCAATTAATAATCTCATCTGCTACTGTGAATATAATTACTATTTCCATGCTGATGATTATCAAATCTGCTTATCTTTTCTCAATGAATATAGCTCCATTTACCTTCAGTATTATTATAAAGGACCACACTATTCCTCAGGTTTGAAAACAGAAGTTAATTCTTCACTATCTCCTTTCCAAATCCAAATAATTGCCAAGATCTATAGATTACATCTCTGCAACATCACTTAAATGTACTCCCTCCTCTTACAATGCTAGTAGGTCTCATTACTTCATAGGTAGAATATTGGAATACCCAGTGAGTGATGATGTCTGCTTTAATTCTCCCTACTCTAATCCATCTTCCCTTCAGTCACTGAAATGATTTCCCTAAAATGCAAGCCTAATCATATCACTCATCTCTGTACCTGCCTACTTAATAATCCTACTTAATAAAGTCTAGTAACTTCCTATCACCTTCAAGATTGTCTACTAGACATTCAAAGTCTTTCATGATCTCATTCCCTTTCTAACTTTTTAAGTCTTCTCAGACTTTACACTCCAACATATAATCTTCTGTTCAGTGATGCTCATCTTCTGTTGTGTGAATAAGATACTTCATCTCTTGGTTCTTGGCTATCCATCCTTCATACTTGGAATGTTCTCCCTCCTCATCTCTCCTTCCTAAAATCCTTTGCTTTCTTTAATCTCAAGTAAAATTCCATCTTCTATTTAAAGCTTTTACTAAGCCCTCTTAATTCTAATGCCTTCCCTCTATTGATAATTTCTTATTTATCCTATATATTTCTATATAAGATAGATAATTGATACAGTTGAGAAGGTATTGAGTATTAAAGACTGAGTCAATCTGCATGGTGATGAGATCTCAGATGAACAGCTTATCCTGGGGAATCCATAATATTTTATGTAATACAAAACAAGCAAAATCTGTAGTCCTAGCACTTCATAATAAATGTTTATCAATTGATTAATAAAGTGTTATAGCATATTGTCTTTCCTTTAGAACAGGGCTGTCCAAAATATGGTCTGTGGGGTGCAGTGAGATTTTATACAGTCATCTGTGGTTTACTAAATACTTTAGTAAGAGAAGCCCAGCTACAGTGAAGCTGTCACTAAAATGGCAAATAAAAATATATTGTGTATTTTTATTAGAAACTTTTAAAAGTAAAGCCCTGCTTTAGAATATTAAAAACAATTCACTTTACAGGAATCCTTTTTTTTAAGTGTTTTATTTGATGTAATCAGCATTATGAGATAGAATACCTTTCAATTATTTTTAAAGTTTCATGATACTTATGTAAAGTCAGATATATTGAGACATCCCCCAGATGTTCAATAGATCAAATATAACCTGACCAGAACAGAACTTGGTAACTTTATCTACCTCTCTTGCTCTTGACACTAAACCTCACTCAATGTTGTCTAAAAACATATTAGATTTTATTATTACAGAACCTCAGAAATAATAAATTAAATGGGGCAGCTAGGTGGCCCAGTGGATAAAGCACTGGCCCTGGAGTTAGGAGTACCTGGGTTCAAATCCGGTCTCAGACACTTAATAATTACCTAGCTGTGTGGCCTCGGGCAAGCTACTTAACCCTATTTGCCTTGCAAGAAGCTAAAAAAAAAACAAAAAAAATAATAATAAATTAAATCCCCCTCATCAAATATTCTGTAGTAACAAAGAACTCAGGAAAAACCAGGTGAAAAAAAATAACCAAATTCAACAATCACAGTGTGTGCCATTCACCTATCCATCATCACCTGCTTTCCCAGTCCCCACATTTCTGCTTTTTATTTTTGTTTTTGTCAATAGTTTTAAATGAGATATTTTAATCTGCATAGTTAATGCATTTTTTAAGTTTATATAGGTACCTTCAGTGAGTGTGGGGTTTTGACTAGAACATGTTTTAAGCATAGTTACATTTCCTGCACCAGATTCTTGGCTTGAATCTTTCTACTGAAGTCAACTTTTCCCCCTTGAAATTACAAGAAGCCAAGTTTGCAAAAATGCTTGACGATTGTAGAAGTCCTGACAGTATTATCAACTTTGAAATCAATTAAAACAGAGATTCAAGAGAACAAACCTAAAACCAAAAGAGAAGGAAGACTTTTTTTCCTGAGAGAATGTTTGTGACTCAAACATTTATATATGTGAAAGATAGATCACAGAATTCAGAGTCAGGGTGGTGTAATAGAAAGAATATGAACCTGAAAGCCTGAAGTCCTGGATTCCAAACAGGAAAGTACTGGTAAATGTTTTACAACTGTGTGGAGCAGGGGGAGGAAGAAGGGAAGATGGCATGAAGGAAAGTCTTTTAACTTTTATCTTCATTATTAACATTTTAATATTTAATAACATTGTAATAAATAATTAATTTAATATTAATAAATTTAATAATCCACTTTTTTCTAGTTTTTAAAAATTGGTTCTAGTACAGCACTAATTCTAATGCAAGCTCTTCTGAGTTATCTGGTATTTGGTAAGTGATTCAAGAAATATTTAATAAGCATTTGCATTATGAAAAATATACCTCCAAAAGAGGTTGGGAAAAAATCCCAACACTGTCACTACTAACTATATGACCTGACTTAGTTTATTTGATTTATATTTGATTTATAGTACTTGATTCCTAAGGGTCCTTCTAGTTTGAAATCTATAATTTAGTTATCTTTGTTTCCCTCCAATTTAAAATTGTTGATTCTATTATCATGATCATCCCTATTCTCAAAGAATTTATAATCTAATTAAAGATTTAGAGATTGAATGGAAAAATGGAGAATGAAAATAAAAGATAAATATAATAATAATTAGTATACAAATATATAGTATAAATATCAACTTCTCTCAGTTTCCTCTTCTGTAGAATATAGTCTCTAGCAAAATCAAGTTCATTCCTTGGACTAATATGCTATCATTTTGTGTCTGAACTTTTAGAGAGGGTCCAAGTAGCAGTCTTCTATGCTTTATATCGAGAACAAATAGACTTCCTTTGTATTACTGTAATATTTGATTACTGATCAAATCATCAATTTCATTACTGATATATTGGTTATGATGGCTTATACTCATCTGTGACAAAAAGTAGATGGGGGCATTGTATTGATTCTTGTATTGCTTACTCTCTGGTGAGATGGGTATTAGAGATCAAGTGTTCTAAACTCTTGATTAGCCTAACACAGACCTTCCTTTCTTCCCAGAGGTATTCAGTAACATATAATCACCATTTACCATATCACAGAGGTATGGATGAAGAAAGTTGCTAGATGAGGCATCTCCAAGCAAAATCCTTCCAAACAAATTACTCTCTGATTCTAATTGTAGTCTTTATTATTTGCTGTTGATTCTTTTATGGAGTCTAAAGTAATCCAATCAGGGAAAGGAATGGGCTCATATTAAGCTTTACTACAAATAGATATTGAATGATGTCCAATAGGCATCAAAGGTTAATAATCTTTATTTTGCAAAAAGAATAGACTCATTCAACTGCCTTGCATTTTTTTCCCCTTGAAAAAAGGCCAAAACCTTTGTTTGGAGGTTGTGATTGTCAACATAAGAAAATCTAATCATCAGACTCACTTTTACCTGTTTTACAGCTTTCCTGACTTCCTCACAAGCTCTCTTCTTCTTTTTCTTGAAAAGAGAAGGAAAATATGGTTTGGAGGTTGTGATATTCAACTTAAAGAAATATAGATGTCAGGTTTAGTTTTACCTGTGTTACAACTCTTCTGATTTCCCCACAGGCAAATTAGACCCACCTAAACTTGGAATTTCTTATTAAAGGCTTTGGACAAATAGTGTATTCACCTGGCATATTCACAGGTCAGGACATTCAGAGTTTCATTAATGTGGGAGCTTATGTGACAGTTAATCTGCATCCATAATATATTCACTCCAAGATACATGGGGTTTATTCCTTGAGATACTTTTTTTTTTAACAGAATGCTTTAGAAGCATGCAAATAGCCAATTATCTTTTCCTAGAAGGCTGTTAAAGGGCTACTTGCAACAGTTGCAGGACCAAGATTAGGAGTTGGCAGTTTAAGCATATATACTTTTAAAGCCATTTCCCAATCTCAAATATTTCTTTCCTTGGAAAAATGCCCTTCTTTTTAGATGCTATACTTTGGAATGGAATTCAATTTTACATTGTTTTGTATTATATAGTGGCAAGTATATAAACTCAATTTGATTTGAGAGGGGGTAGAAATTATTTTTATTAAAATATATTTTCCCCGTCTTTCACTTTCCCTGTTTTCTCTTTCTTTCTCTATCTCTGTCTTACAGTCTCTGTCTCTGTGTCTGTCTGTTTGTCTGTCTGTCTCTCTCTCTCCACTTTATTTTATTAAAACTCTCTTACAGCCTTTATCTCAAATCATGAAAGTATTGTGCATAAGGATGAGGGGGAAGCTGTAGTTCCTTCATTGAGAAGCTAAGAAATTTGATTATTTGCTTTATGATTAATGGTTAATATTTTTAAAGGTCATTTAAGCTTAGGGTAAGCAGGGATCCTTGGCCTAAAAGAAAACAAAAAAAAATTGCCCATTTCTAGGCCAAGTTGCTTTTCACAGGCAGATGTGAGAATCTCCCAGTTCTAGTGCAATACATTTTAATCTCAAGAAGGGAAAAGATATCAAAACTTAACAAAGGATACTATCTGTATACAGAGATATAAATAGACAGATGATTTTTAATATATGGAAATGCTATATTTTATGATTGTTTACAATTAAAGACAATTCTCATATATAAATATAAAATTTTGAATATTTTATTTTCCCAATTACATGTAAAGACAATATTAACATTCATTTAAAAATTTTTGACTTAAAAATATTCTCTTTCCCCTGTGCCTTCCCCACCCATGATATGGTAAACAATTTGATATAGGTTAAACATGTGCAATGATGCAAAAATATTTCTAATTTTGTCATATGGTGAAAGAATACACAGATAAAAAAGTAAACACACAAAACATAAAGGGAAAACTAGTATGCTTCAATCTGAAGTCAGATGTCACCAGTTATTTCTCTGAATGTAGGTAGTATTTTTCATCATATGCTCTTTGGAATTGCCTTGCATCATTGTATTGTTAACATTATATATAAAGTTATATTATAATATTCATGTGAAAGAAGGAAAGTTCAAGGAATCTCAATTAAAAGCTATAAATTAAGGTTGTTTCAAATTATTCTACAAATTAGAAATCATTAAAATGATTTGGTTCTGGTTTAAAAAATATAAATCAATCAGTGGAGCAAAATAGGCACATAAAATAAAAAAGAATGAAACTAGAAGACTTGTGTAGATATATACAAAGAGCTACAATCACTGGAGAAAGTTTTCATTACTTGACAAAACCTGCTGAAAAATCTATAAAATTATGGAAGAAACAAAATTTAGATCAACAACTCACTCAAAAAACCAAGATTATCTCCAAATGAATAGATGACTTAAACATAAAACATTATCTCATTAATTAAACATAAAAGTAAGCTAATTCCTTTTAAATTTATGGATTGAAGAGTTTATGAAGAATCAAGAGCTAGAGAAGATCTCAGAAGATAAAATGGTTAATTGTAATTGCAAAAGTTAAAAAGGCCAATAAATTTAAAATTAGAAGGAAAATAGTTAACTGAGAAAATATTTGCCTCAATTTCTCTGATACAGGTCAAAGAAAATAAAAGACCAATATGTGTAGAAATATGTTATAGTTGGTGATTTTTTTCTTATTATTCTTTTCCATATTTATTCTTCTTATGCTGTTTTCCTCCTCCCTCTGCTCTTCCTCCTCCCTCCTCTTTTTCCTCCTTCTCTTCCTTCTTTCTTCTTTCTCTTTTTAACCACAAAATAGTGGAATCTAAAGGGTTGAGGGAATGGTTAAATAAATAAGAATTTTTGTATATATTCTTATATTGCAAAGGATTGAGAAGTCTTATCTGAACTTCTATGAATCAAAGTGATCAGATTTGAGAGGAAAAATCATATAGTGGTAGCACTATGAAAACAAAAAATATTTAAGAACTCTGTTCAGTGCAAAGACTAATGTATATTTTAGTTCATACATGAAGTTAAATCCTACTTAACTTTTGTCATAGAAGATGGACTAATTACATCGTAGTCACTTATTAATTTTTTTTAGTGAATTGAAACAGTCTTTTTGGACACACTCAATTTTGGAATTCACTTTACCTATATTTTTAAGTGTTTTGTTTTGTTTTCTTTTAATTTGGGTAATGTAGTGGTGAAAGAAAATAAATACATGTTCATCAAAAATGAAATTTAATAAAAGATATATTCTATATATCAAAGATGTGTTTGAGGCGCAGCTAGGTGGAGCAGTGGATAGAGTACTGGTCCTGGAGTCAGGAGTCTGAGTTCAAATCCAGCCTCAGATACTTAAAATTACCTAGCTGTGGGCCTTGGGCAAGCCACTTAACCCCATTTGCCCTGCAAAAACTAAAAACTTGAAAATAAAAAAAAAACACGTCTTTGAGATTTCAATAGAATTTTTGGCCTTTCAGAGTTCTTTTAACATTATCCTTATAGTTATCATTAGATGTCATATTTTCTCTCAGTTTTAGGCCTGCATATAGGCATCTGGAAGAAACACATTCAAGGACTTCCGGCCAAGATGCGGGAGAGAAGACAGGCATAGTTCTAAAGTCTCATGATCTTTCCCCATCTATCACATGAAACAAACCTCTTAAAAGAAATCCCACCCAAAAAAACCAGAAAGAGAAGACAGGAGAAAGAACATCTACCTCAGGATTTGTCTCCAGCAGCAGCGCTGGCCGAATTCAGGAGGGTGAGTCTGGGCTCAGAGGGATGAACAGTCCAAAATCAACCAGATTAACAGCTGAATTGGAACCAGGAGTCTGAGGGCCTGAAAGCCAGACCTGCTGGATCAGCAGTGAGGCTAGACGGCAGGGACTTGAGTCAACTAGAGAGCAGAGGCACTGGTGTTTGTGCTGTCTCCCAGGAGCTTGTGGACAGGGCTGTGGGGGAGAGTTCCAGTACAGGAGAGCTGAGGACACCATCCCTGGGCTCCTCTGTTATGAGGAACTCTGAGTCCCATTACAGCTCAGACCTCTTCCCAAACAAACAAATGCAAACTACTTCTGCCTCAGGCCCAGGTGTATGAGCAGAAGAACCAGCCCAGCTGAGGAATGACCTCAGGCCAGGGTAAAGCCCACCATTGATTGAAGGCAAAAGAATTCAATAGTTCCAACTCCACCCTTCAAGCAAAGGGAGAAGGCCTCAATGAAGAACACAGAAACTCCAGAGAAAGCACCCAGCACCTCCTACTGGCCAGCCAGAGAAATTTCACACAGTGAGAAAAGCCTTTAGCGATCCCAAGCCCCTGTGAACCAGCCCCCCACAACTCAAGGTCTTAGCAAAATGAAGAGAGGTCAGTGGAAAGGTGGATCCATAGAAAAATTCTTGGAAGGGAAAGACCCTAATTCAGAAAGATCTTGAACCTCTGAGGAGCATACAATCTGGTCTTCAGCACATAAAGACTTGAAGAAATAAGGAAGGAGCTTAAAAATTTGGGAGAGACAATTGATACCTTGAAACAAGAAAACAAAACCTTAGAAAGTACAATTAGACAAATACAAAAGCAGAATAAATATCTCAGGTCATCAATTGGACAATTACAAAATGAGAATAAATCTCTCACATCATCAATTGGACAAATGCAAAATGAGAATAATTCTCTCAGATCCTCAAGTGGGCAAATGCAAAAAGAAAATAATTCTCTCAAAACCTCAATTGGTCAAATGGAAAGCTCCCTCAAAAGAAGAATTGACCAATTGGAAAAGGAGTTGCAAAAGGTTAATGAAGACAACTCCTCACCCCAAAAAAGAATGGAGTCTACAGAAACTAATGACTCCATGAGACAGCAAGAGTCAGTTAAACAAAATCAAAAAATAGAACAAATAGTAGAAAATGTAAAATACCTCATCAACAAAACCACTGACCTTGAGAATAGATCAAGGAGGGGCAACCTGAAAATAATAGGACTTCCTGAAAATATTGAAGAGAAAAAAAGCCTGGACTTAATATTATAGGATCTAGTGATGGAAAACTGCCTTGATATCATGGAATTGGAGGGCAAAATAGTTATTGAAAGAGGACATCGATCCACACCAGACAAAAGTCCTAAAATGAAAACACCAAGGAATGTTGTGGCCAAGCTCCAGTACTATCAGATAAAAGAGAAAATCCTGCAAGCAGCCAGAAAGAAACAATTTAAATATCAAGAGCCACAGTAAGGATCACACAGGACCTGGCTGCATCAATATTAAGGGATCGAAGGGCCTGAAATGAGATATTTCAAAGACAAAAGGAACCTGAAATGCAGCCAAGAATCTACTTTCCTGCAAAGCTGAGCCTTCTCTTCTAGAGAAAAAGATGGACATTTAATGATATGGAAGAATTCCAAAAATTTCTGATGAAAAGACCAGAGCTAAACAGAAAATGTGGACATCAAACAGGAGGTTCAAGAGACACATGAAAAGGTTAAAAGGGGGGCAGTAAAAGGGAAAAAATGCAATCCAGTAAGTTGAAACTGGCTATATCCCAGCATAGGGGAAAAAGATTCACATAAATCTTGAGAATTGTAACTCTAACAGAGAGAATATACCTAGCCAGAAATGATGCATATTCATGACCTATTCAAGAGACTACTATCTAAAGAGATGTAACTGACTTTAACCCACTTGGGTGAAAGACCCTCATAACTCTCAGGAATTTTGACTCTGATAGAATATACTGAACTAGAAGAGACAGACACTCAGAATTTTCTATAACTTAGATAGAATGATCTAAAAAACAGTATGTCCTTAAAAAGGGGGACCAGGAAAGAGATGGGAGGAGGGGATTGAATGGGGTAAATGTCATTACACTAAGAGGTACAAAATCCTATGGTAATAGAGGGGAAGAAGGGAGCAGATGAGAAACACCTGAATCTTCTTCTCATCAGACTCACAAGTGAATTCTACCAAACATTTAAGGAACAATTGGTTCCAATTCAATATAAACTCTTTTGAAAAATAGGGAAAGATGGAACTCTGCCTAACTCTTTCTATGAAACAAATAGGGTGCTGTTACCTAAACCAGGAAGTGTTAAAACAGAGAAAGAAAATTATAGACCTATTTCCCTGATGAATATAAATGCAAAAATCTTAAATAAAATCTTAGCAAAACGATTACAACAAGTTATCACCAGGATATTACATTATGTTCAAGTAGGATTTATTCCAGGAATACAGGGTTGGTTCAATATTAGGAAAACTGTTAGTATACTCGATTATATCAGCAACAAATCTATCAGAAATCATATGATCATATCAATAGATGCTGAAAAAGCTTTTGACAAAATACAGCATCCATTCCTATTAAAAACATTAGAGAGTGTAGGAATAAAAGGACTGTTCCTTAGAATAATTAGCAGTATCTACCTGAAACCATCACCAAGCATTACATTCAATGGGGAGAGGCTAGAGGCATTCCCAATAAGATCAGGGGTGAAACAAGGGTGCCCATTATCACCACTACTATTCAATATTGTATTAGAAATGTTAACTTCAGCAATTAGAGAAGAAAATGAAATTGAAGGAATTAGAATTGGGAAGGAAGAGATAAAACTCTCACTCTTTGCAGATGACATGATGGTCTACCTAGGGAATCCCAAGAAATCATCCAAAAAACTACTGGAAACATTTAGCAATTTTAGCAATGGTTCAGGTTATAAAATAAACTCTTATAAATCCTCAACTTTTCTATATATGTCTAGCAATATACAGCAGGAAGAGCTAGAAAGAGAAATGCCATTCAAAGTAACTTCAGACAATATAAAATACTTGGGAGTCTATTTGCAAAGACAGATTCAGAAACTTTTCGAAAACAATTATAAAATACTTCTCACACAAATTAAATCAGATTTAAATCAACTGCTCATGGATAGGTAGAGCTAATATAATAAAAATGACACTTCTACAAAAAACTAAACTATCTGTTTAGTGCCCATCAATCAAAATTCCAAAAAATTATTTTAATGAGTTAGAAAAAATTGTAAATAAATTCATATGGAGAAATAAAAAGTCAAGAATGATGGGGGTTTAATGAAAAAAGTGCAAAAAGAAGGTGGCTTAGCCCTACCTGATCTAAAATTATATTATAAAGCATCAGTCATCAAAACTGTTTGGTATTGGCTAAGAAATAGAGTGTTGAAGGGGGAAAAATACAAACAGAGGGAAGATAGCACAGAGGGCAATAAAGAATTAGTAATCATAACCTTGAATGTGAATGGGATGAACTCTCCCATAAAATGTAAGCAAATAGCAGAGTGGATTAAAAACCAAAATCCTACAATATGCTGCTTACAAGAAACTAATTTGAAGCAGAGAGATACATATAGAGTAAAGGTAAAAGGTTGGAGCAAAATATATTTTGCTTCAGCTGAAGTAAAAAGGTCAGGGGTAGCAATCCTTATCTCAGACAAAGCAGCAGCAAAAATAGATAGCCTTAAAAGAGATAAGGAAGGAAACTTTATCCTCCTAAAAGGTACCATAGACAATAAAGCCATTTCAATATTGAATGTATATGCACCCAGTGGGACAGCACCCAAATTCTTAGAAGAGAAGCTAAAAGAATTACAGGAAGACATAGACAGCAAAACTCTACTAGTAGGAGACCTCAACCTCCCGCTATCAGATCTAGATAAATCAAATCATAAAGCAAACAAGAAAGAAATTAGGGAGGTAAATAGATTGTTAGAAAAATTAGATATGGTAGACTTATGGAGGAACCTGAATGGGGATAGAAACAAATATTCCTTTTTCTCTGCAGTACATGGAACTTATACAAAAATTGACCATGTACTAGGACATAAAAACCTACTGATCAACTGCAGAAAGGCAGAAATAGTGAATACATCTTTCTCAGATCACAATGCAATAAAAAATAGAGTAGTGGACCAGTGCAATAGACTAAGTGTAAAAGCAGGAGATGATTATAGTAATCTGCTGTTTGATAAACCCAAAGAGTATAGCCATTTAGGATAAAAACTCCCTAGATGGTAAAAACTGGTGGGATAATTGGAAGTTAGTATGGAGAAAACTTAGATTAGACCACCAACACCTAACACCCTTTACCAAGATAAGATCCAAATGTTTACCGGATTTAGACATGAAACACAATACTATAAGCAAATTAGAAGATCAAGGACTAGTTTACCTGTCAGATCTATGGAAAAGGGAGTAATTTGTGACTAAGGAAGAGTTGGAGAACATCACTAAAAACCAGTTAGTTGGTTTTGATTACATTAAATAAAAAGATTTTGCACAGATAAAACCACTGTAACCAAGATTAAAAGAAATGTAGTAAATTGGGAAACAATCTTTACAACTAATGATTCTGAAAAAGGAATCATTTCTAAAATATACAGAGAACTGAGTCATATTTTTAAAACAAAAAGCCATTCCCCAATTGACAAATGGTCAAAGGATATGCAAAGGCAATTTACAGATGAGGAGATCAAAGCAATTCATAGCCATATGAAAAAATGCTCTAAATTATTAATTATTAGAGAAATGCAAATTAAAGCTTCTCAGAGGTACCACCTCACACCTCTCAGATTGGCCATTATGACCAGAAAGGATAATGATCATTGTTGGAATGGTTGTGGGAAATCTGGGACACTATTACACTGTTGGTGGAGCTGTGAACTCAGCCAACCCTTCTGGAGAGCTATTTGGAACTATGCCCAAAGGCAACAAAAATATGCATACCCTTTGACCCAGAAATACCACTACTGGGTATATATCCTGAAGAGATGAAGAAAAAGGGTAAAAACATTACTTATACAAAAATATTTATTGCAGCCCTGTTTGTGGTGGCAAAGAATTGGAAATCAAGTACATGTCCTTCAGTTGCAGAATGGCTTAGCAAACTGTGGTATATGTATGTCATGGAATACTATTGTTCTATTAGAATCCAGGAGGGACGGGATTTCAGGGAAGCCTGGAGGGATTTGCATGAACTGATGCTGAGTGAGATGAGCAGAATGAGAAAAACACTGTATATCCTAAAAGCAACATGCATGGGAGTGATGATCAACCTTGAAGGACTCGCTCATTCCATCAGTGCAACAATCAGGAGCAATTTTGGGCTTTCTGGAAAGGAGAGTGCCATCTGTATCCAGTTAAGGATCTGTGGAGTTTGAACAAAGTTCAAGGACTATTCCCTTTAATTTAGAAAAAAACAGATATCTTATTTTCTGATCTTTTTACCTCATAGAATTCTTGTCTCTTCTCTAAGGATATGATTTCTCTCTCATCACACCCAATTTGGATCAAGGTACAACATGGAAACAAAGTAAAGACTGACAGATTCCTTTCCATGGGGGGTTGGGGGGAAGGAAGTAAGATTGGGGGTTAATTGTAAAACTCAAATAATATCTTTAATAAAAATTAATAAAAAAGAAATACTTTCAAATTTAGCTTAAAAAGATTAAAGAGGGTCAGCTAGGTGATACAATGTCTTGAGCACCAGTCCTGGAGTCAGCAGGACCTGAGTTCAAATGTAGTCTCAGGGCAAGTCACTTAATTCCATTACCTTAAACAATTAATCAAAAATTTGAAAAAGTATAAAGGAAATAAGCATTCATTAAGCATCTACCATGTGATAGACAGTGTATTAAGTACTTTACAAATATCATCTCATTTGACAATTACAAAAACCCGCTGAGATAAGTACTATAATTATCTCCCTTTTACCAGTTGAGGAAACACACACAAGTTAGTAGCTTGAACAGGGTCAAATAGTGAGTAAGTAATTTTCCAATTGATCAATGGTTAAAGGATGCTTTTCTAAAAATAACTCTATGATTATATTACAATAGGGTCACAAATGTTTTATGTAGTGCTTTCTTTTGTAGTTTTCAGATGAAGAAATTTAACCTATTTAAAGTTGCATGAAAAAAATGCTCCAAATCATTATATTTTAAGGGTTTATTTTGCAAGGCAAATAGCATTAAGTGGCTTGCCCAAGGCCACACAGCTAGGTAATTATTAAGTGTCTCAGATCGGATTTGAACCCAGGTACTCCTGACTCCAGGGCCAGTGCTTATTCACTGTGCCACCTAGCTGCCCCTCCAAATCATTATTGATTAGAGAAATACAAATTAAAACAATTATAAGGTAGTACCTCACACATATCATATCAGTTAAAATGACAAAAAAAGGAAACTGCCAATGTTGGAAGGCATATGGGAAAACTGGGACATTAATGCACTGTTGTTGGAGTTGTGATCTGATTCAACATTTCTGAAGAACAATTTGGAATTATGTTTAAAAGGCAATGTACATATGCTTTGATACAGAAATACCACCACAAGATCTATATCCAAAAGAGATTATTAAAAAAGAAAAATTTTCACATGAAGATATTTATAGCAGCTCTTTATGTAGCAGCAAAGAATTGGAAATTGAGGGCATGCTCATCAATTGGGGAATGCCTGAACAAGTTATGGAATATAGATGTTATATTATTGTTCTATAAGAAATCCTGAGTGACCAGAATTTAAAAAAAAAAAAGCTTGGAAATACTCTCGGGACCTGATGCCGAGAGAAGTGAGGAAAGTCAGTTAAACATTGTACATATTAACAACAACACTGAGATAATTAACTATGATAAATGCAGCTCTCCTCAGCAGTTCAGTGATTAAAGACCATCATGTGAGACTTGTTATAGAAAATGTTATCCACATGCAGAGGAAAAAATACCTATGGATTTTGAATGCAGAGCTAAGCAAAAAAGCATTTTTAAACTTCATTTTTGATTTTCTTTCTTAGTTAGTTTTTTCTTAGTCCTAATTCCTCTTTCATAGCAGGACTAATATGGAAATATTGTACTTGCACATGTACAAATAAAAAGTTGTACATGTACAACTTTTACCAGATTGATCATTTCCATGGGGAAGGGGGAGGGAAGAAAGGGTGGTAGAACAATATGGAATGCACAAACTTACAAATGAATGAATGTTAAAAATTTCCTTTGCATGTAATTGGAAAAAACAAAATAAGAATAAATAGGAAAAACACTTTTAAGAAAATCTTGAATGATGCCAAAAACATTAGGCAATCCATATTTGTGAAAGTAAGTTCACTTCTCCTATTACTAAGGTCATAAACCTGGATCATGTCAACACCAGGGAGCTTGTTTCTCCTCTATTTCAATTCCATACTATATGGTTTGGAATATAAAGTAAACTATAAAGTACAAGCCAATTTGAGTATTGATCTAGGGATATTTGTTACCCTTGGTTAAGATCAGAAATCTAATTCTATAACTTTGTTAAATTCTCTAGGATTGATAAATTTATGAATTTATTGGAGAACTGAGTAAACAACTTTGGGGACTTCTGTTTTGTGCAGTTGGAGCTAAGTAAGTGGTAGAATACATTACTAAGTTCCAAGTACTTCATTCACTTCTTAATATAAGATCATATGATCATAACTAAATTTCTGCCCATGACATAGTCACTTCTCATCCTTTTGTTCCAGCATTGGAATCATGGTAATTGAAAGGAAATGTATGCAGTGTAAATGATAATAGCATGGGGGAAAGATGGAGCACAAGCAGTAGAAGAGGAGGGAGTCACTTTTCTAAAAATAACTATGATTATATGACAATAGGGTCACAATCTTAAAGTACTTTAAGTTTCATGTAGTGCTTTCTTTTGAAAAAAAAAATTAGCATCTTTTTGTATCCCTTATTTTATTCTTTATTTTCTCCCTTTTCCTTTTTAGAGGGTGATTCTTTATAATAAAGAACTTTAGAAAGAAAAAAACTTCAATAAAGCTAATCTACTCTTAATTCAAATTTAAATTATAGGTTTTTGTTTCACACCTATGACCAGTCCCTTCTTCAAAAAAATGGTGAAATAGCATTTTCAAATCTCTTCTTCAGGGACCAAGATTGCTTCTTATAAGTTCATAGCATTGAATTTTGATTTAAATGAAATTATAATACTCTGATATAAGAAGCACATGATATTTATCTTTCAGTTGAGAATTTTGAGTTAAGTAATTTATTTTCAGAAAGCAATGTTAGGAATTGATTGAATTCAGTACCATTGTTGCTGTTATTCTGTTATTTTTGTTGTGTCACTTTGTAAGTGCATTTGAGATTTTTTTAGCAAAGATACAGGGGTGATTTGCCATTTCCTTCTCCAGCTAATTTTACAGGAGAGGACATGGAGGCAAGCAGTGTTAAATGACTTTCCCAAGGCCACACAGGTAGTATTTGAACTCCTGAAAATGAGTCTTCCTAATTCCAGGTTCAATACACTATTTACTGTATCATCTAACTATGCTATGCTTTTTGTGTGTTCCAAAAGTTTCAGTTTATTAGATCCGCATTTTATATGAAAAATGGCCTTAATTCTTATATTGATCTTCTTTTCTTTCACTCATCTATGCATTACAAAACTTTATCTCCTCCTTGGTCAAAGAACGTTTTAGTTAAAAAGCCATCATTTTGTCAATAAGTTTTCAAAATCAAGGGTCCAAAGAAGTAACATTAATTTGAAGGCAGAGGATCTGGACTTGTGTTTTCCCTTGTGTTTTGCTTTTTTCATTTAGCTAGGTGACATTTATCATTATTTTTTCTCTTTATTAAAGATTTTATTTATTTTGAGTTTTACAATTTTTCCCCTAATCCTACTTCCATCCCCCACCCCCACAGAAGGCAATTTGTCAGCCTTTGCATTGTTTCCATGGTATACATTGATCCAAATTGAGTGTGATAAGAGAGAAATCATATTCTTAAGGAAGAAACATAAAGTATAAGAGATAACAAGATCAGACAATAAGATATCAGTTTTTTAATAAATTTAAGGAGTCACAAGTTGTTCCAAGGTTAGATGAGTTCACAACTCCACCAAAAATGTAATAGAGTCCCAGATTTCCCACAACCCTTCCAACAATGATAATTATCCTTCCGCTCATATTAGCCAGTCTGAGTGGTGTGAGGTGGTACCTCAGAGAAGCTTTAATTTGATATTCTCTACCAAGTCATTAGAGCAATTTTTCATATGACTGGATTGCTTTGATCTCCTCATCTGTAAATCATCTTTGTATATCCTTTGACCATTTGTCAATTGTGGAATGGCTTTTTTTTATATGACTCAGAACTCATACAACCTTTCTGGGTTTTTTTTGTTTGATTTTTTTTTAGGTTTTGGCAAGTCAAATAGGGTTAAGTGGCTTGCCCAAGCCCACATAGCTAGGTAATTATTAAGTGTCTGAGACCAGATTTGAACCCAGGTACTCCTGACTCCAGGGCCAATGCTTCATTCACTGCACCACCTAGTTGCCTCTTATTCCTTCTTTTCTTAACTGCATTGGTTTTATTTGTGCAAAACTCTTTTAATCTAATATAGCCAATATTTTAATCTAATATGTATGGCCAAAGTCATTCATTTTGCAATTTATAATGTTCTTTATCTCTTCTTTGCTCATAGCCTCCCCCTCCCCATAGATCTGACAGAGTATTCCTTGCTTTCTTTATTTTGGGGGGGGGGGGTTTGCAAGGCAAATGGGGTTAAGTGGCTTGCCCAAGGCCACTCAGCTAGGTAATTATTAACTGTCTGAGATTGGATTTGAACCCAGGTACTCCTGACTCCAAGGCTGGTGCTTTATCCACTATGCCACCTAGCCGCCCCTCCTTGCTTTCTTAATTAGTCTATGGTATAACCCTTTTTGTCTAAATCCTATACTCATTTTGACCTTATCTTGATATAGAATGTGAGATATTGGTCTATGCCTTGTTTTTATCATACTATTTTCCAGTTTTTCCTAGAAGTTTTAGATGGAGTGAGTTCTTATCCTAGAAGCTTGAGTCTTTGGGTTTATCAAACAGTAGATTCCTATAGTCAGTTACTAATGTTTCTTTTGTTATTAAACTTTTTCACAGATAACTACTCTATTTCTTAGCCACTACCAAACAATTTTAAAAGACTGCCACTTAATGATATAATTTTAGATTTGATTCAGCTAGGCCACCTTTCTTTGGATTGTTTTTTTCATTAATTGCTTTGGTACTTGATCTTTTGTTCCTACAGAGGAATTTTGCTGCTATTTATTCTTTCTCTATGAAATAAGTTTTTCATAGATTGATTAACATGGCACTAAATGAGTAATTTAATGTGGGTAGAATTGTCATTTTTATTACATTAGCTTGACCAGCCATGAACAACTGACGTTTTTCTAATTGTTTAGATCAAACTTTATATTTGTGAAAATGCTTTGCAATTATATTCATATATTTCCTGTGTTTGTCTTGACAGGTAGATCCTCATGTATCTTATATGTTTATAGTTACTTTAAATGGAATTTCTTACTGTCTTGCTCTTGTGCTGTTTTTGTAATATGTAGAAATGCTGATGAATTATGTGGACTTATTTCATACTCTGATACTTTCCTAATTTGGTAATTGTTTCAAGTAATTTTTATTGATTTTCTAGAATTATCTAAGTACACCATTGTATCATTAACAATGAGTATCTATTCACTGCCAGTTCTAATTTCTTCAATTTCTTTTTATTCTATTATTACTAATGCTATCATTTCCAATACAATATTGAATAATAGTGGTGATAATTGGCAGTCTTGTTTTATCCCTAATCTTACTAGGAATGCTTCTAATTTGTCCCTTTTATATACAATACTAAATGATGATTTTAAATAGACATTGATTATCATTTAAGTAAAAATCCTTTTATTGCCATGCTCTATAGTGTATTAATAGGGATGAGTGCTGTGGTTTGTCAAAATTTTTTAAATTATCTAATGAGAAAGTCAAATTATTTCTGTTAGTTTTGTTACTGATATAGTGAACTTTGCTGATTGTTTTCTTTTTCTTTTTTTTCCCTTTCTTTTCATCCATATACACATGTATATATTTAAGTTACAAAATTTCCTTCCACCCTCCCTTCCCACTTCCCTCCCCTCAGTGGTGAACAGTCAGGTTAAAATTGTACATATATATTTTTGATTAACATGTTTATACATTAGTCATTTTTCAGTATGAGGAATTTGGATTAAGGGAAAGAGATACATAAAAGAATTTTTATAGAGTGTTCATCAGGTTCTGAAGAGTTGGCTTTGTGTGTGGTGTGTATGTGTTTGTGTGTGTGTGTGTGTGTGCATGTGTGTGTTGTTTTGTTTTTCTTCCTATAGATGGGGATAACATTGTCCATAGACAGTCTAATACAGTTGTCCTAGCTCTGTGAACTGCTGAGAGGCACTGCTTCCATCAAGTTTGTTCAACTCATAATGTTGTTGTTAATGTGTACATTGTTTTCTTGGGTCTGCTCCCTTCTCTCAGCATCAGATCCTGTAAGTCATTCCATGCTTCTCTAGAGTCTGACCATTTATGGTTCCTTATAGAACTATAATATTCCATAGTATTTATGTACCATAACTTGTTTAGCCATTCCCCAATAAAGGCACATCCCCTTGACTTCCAATTCTTTGTCACTACAAAAAGAGCTCTATGGATATTTTGGAACATGTAGGACTTTTCCCTTTTTTAAAAAAATATCTTCTGGATATAGAGCTAGAACTGGAATTGCTGGGGCAAAAGGAACAACAATTAGGTATTACCTCACACCTATAAGGTTGGCCAAGATAAAAAAAAGGAAAATAATCAATGTTGGAGAGGTTGTGGGGGGATTGGGACTGATGCATTACTGATGGAGTTGAGTACATAGCCTATCATTCTGGAGAGCAATATGGAACTATGCCCAAAGAACAAAAAAAAATGTGCATTCCCTTTGACACAGCAATTCTTATTCTAGGCCTATATTCAGAAGAAATTATAAAAAATGAGAAAAGTTGCACATGTTCCAAAATATTCATAGCAGGTCTTTTTTTGTAGTGGCAAAGAATTGGAAACTGAGGGGATGCCCATTAATTGGGGAATGGCTAAATAAGTTATTATACATGAATATTAAGGAATATTATTTTTCTATAAGAAACCATAAATAGTCAGACTCTAGAGAAGCATGGAATGAATTACAGATCTAGCTCTTAAGTCATGAAGCCATGAAACTCACTATTTTTAAATGTTTACTAGAATTCACAGGCAAATCTCTTTGACCTTGGAGCTTTTCTACATATGATTATGAGGTTTTTATGTCCTAATACATTGTCAAGTATTATGTAGGCACCATGTACTGCTGAAAAAATGTGTATTCCTTTCTATACACTTTCATTTTTCTCCATAAGTCTATTATATCTAACTTTTCTAAATTTCTATTTATCTCCCAAGTTTCCTTCTTGTTACTTTTGTGATTAAATTTATCTACTTCTGAAAGAGGAAGGTTGAGGGAGCTCACTAATAAAGTTTTGTCATTTATATCTTCCTGTAAGTCACAAAGTTTCTCCATTAAGAATTTGGACACTAGGGATGGTTGGTGGTACAGTAGATAGAGCATCAGCCCTGGAGTCAGGAGTACCTGAGTTCAAATCCAGCCTCAGACACTTAATATTTACCTAACTGTGTGACCTTGGGAAAACCACTTAACCCCATTTCCTTGCAAAACAAAAATACCCTGAAAAAAAAGGAATTTGGACTCTATACTATTTATACTACTTTCTTCTTTTCTTTCACCTTATTCTACTTCATCAGGGTTTGCTTCTATTAACTTCTATTAGTCCCCCCTCCTTTTCCCCTTCTCTTTACCCCTCCTTTTCTTCCATCCCTTCTATCATTCCCTCATTCCATTTTCTTTTCACTTTCCCCTTTTACTTTCCTTTTGGGTAAGATAAATATGTAAACTCAATTAGGAATGTATGGTTTTCCCTCTTTGAGCCAAATTTGTTGAAAGATTTACTAAATGCTTAAAACTTCCCTTCTTTTCCTTTACTATAAAAGGTCCTTTTTTGCATATTCATGTGGTGTTATTTTCTCTCTGCTGTATCTGCCTTCTTCTCCAAGTATAAGCATTTTCCCCACATCTTAATTGTATTATTCCTGTCTTATACTCACACCCTCTGTCTGAATATACTCCTTTCAACTATCCTGATAGAAATAAAGTTCTTGAAAGTTATAAGTATCTTCACATTAATTTATACTCACACCTTCTGAATAAGTTTACTCTTATTAGGATAGAAGTAATACCCCTAAAAGAAACACAATTCTCCAGAATTACAGGTATTATCTTCCCATGTAGGGATATTAACAATTTACTCTTAGGGATTAACATTCTTTCTTTGTTCCATTTAACTTTTTATGCATCCCCTTCATCTTGAATTTGAAGAACAAATTTTCATTCATTTCTGATCTTTTTAATCAGGTAAATTTGAAAGTTTTCTATTTTGTTGAAGGTATATCTTTTCCCCTGAAAGAATATGTAGAATTTTGCATGGTAGTTGATTCTTGGTTATAATACAAGTACCTTTGACCTCTGGAACCATATTCCTTGGCCTCTGATCCCTTAGTCTTGAAGTTGAGAATTCCTACTTAATCCTGACTGTGGATCCTTAGTATTTGAATTGCTTCCTTTTTTTAAACTGCTCATAGTATTTTCTCCTTTAACTGATAATTTTGAAATTTTGCTATAATATTCCTTGATGTTTTTATTTTGGGCTGGCTGTCTGGAAGTATTCAGTGAAGTCTTTCAAGGACTATGTTATCTTCTTGGCCTATGATATTAGGGTAATTCTCCTTGTTAATTTTCTGAAAGATTGTTCAAGTTCTTTTTTGATTATGACTTTCAGTTATACCAATGATTCATAAATGATCTCTTCTGGATTTATTTCCCAAACCAGTCATTTTTCCTAAGAAGTACTTTACATTTTCATCTATTTTTGTTTCATGGAATCTTGTTATTTCATGGAGTCATTAGTTTCCACTTGTCCATCTACATTTTAAGGATTTCTTTTCTTTATTTAGCTTTTGTGTTTCCAAGAGGTTAATTTTCCTTTTAGTTGAATTGTTTTCCTATCCCAGTTCATCAATTTCACTTTTAAAGTAATTTCTTTTCCATTTGGCCAATTTTACTTTTAAATGTATTCTTTTCTTCAGTCAATTTTGCAATTTTCTTTTCCAATTTTGATTCTCTTTTCTTTTCTTTTCTCAATGCTTCTTCTTCCTTTCTTGGTTGGTATTTGAAATACTTTCTCTTCCCTTCCAAGAGGATATTTTGAATTTGAGACCAATTCATAGTACTCTTTGAGTCTTCACATATAGATATGTTGTCACTGCTCTCCAATTTTGAGATAGTGTTTTGATTTTCACTGACAACATAGTAGCTTTATTTGGCTTGTAGGGTCTTTGGTTTTTTGGGGTTTTTTGTTTGTTTGTTTTTTGCTTATTGTGAAAGTTATTCTCTGCCTCTGGTGCATAGGGAGTATAGTCTCAAACATTTTATGCTTGGAACTAGGAGTCAGGTCTCTTGTTTTTTCAGGTGCTGATCACTTTCTCCCTGTGTTAGGTTAGCATGACCCAGTTCTACCTGTTGCACTAGTGTTCCACAAGGCAACGATTGTCTTCCATCTGTGGTTAGGGCCCCATGCTGGCCTGATGTATCACTGGCCTTCTTAGCCAGAGCCAAGGTATTTTAGATGTTGAGTTGTAATGTAATAAGAATCTGCCCCTGCCTTCTTAATTCCCTGCCTATGCTGGATTAGACTTCCCTTTTACTCTTATGAAAACTACCTTTCTAGAGTTCCCCCAAGGTAGCTTGAACTGAAAAGATATTCACACTATCTTTTGTAACTTCTTTTTCCCTAGTTCCTATTTAGAGAGAGACTATATTTAAGTTTGTTTTAGAGGGAGATTGGGAAAAGATCCAGGAACTTCCTAGATTTTCTCTACCATCTTGACTTTGCCTAGGTAATCTCAAATGTACTTTCTAAACTTTATGTACTTGACATGTCTCATGCATTGCAATTTCAGAATTTGATATTTAGCAGTTTTAATAAATAATAATTCATGATCCTCTTTTTACTATTAATGATAATGATAGCTAACATTTCTCTAGTGGTTTAAGGTCAAGACACTTGACGTATATTATCTCATTTGATATTTACAACAATCCTGTCAGATCATTGCTATTTTACAGGTCTCTATTTCACAGATGAAGAAATTCTAGATGAAAGCTAAAAGACTTTTACCAGTTTTGATCTTGGAAAAGGTCAGAGCCAAGACAGAGTCAAGATGGTAGAATAAAAGCAGACAATGACTCAAGCTGTCTCCCAAGTCCCTCAAAATATTTTAAATAATGATTCTAAATATATCTTAGAATGACAGAACCCACAAATGAGGAGTGAAACAATTTTCCAGCCCAAGACAACTTGATTGACAATAAGTTTTACAGGAAGATCTATCTCATCAGAGAGTGGAACACATTGGAACCCTATATCTTAGAATGACAGAACCCACAAATGAGGAGTGAAACAATTTTCCAGCCCAAGACAACTTGATTGACAATAAGTTTTACAGGAAGATCTATCTCATCAGAGAGTGGAACACATTGGAACCCTGATGCCCAGCAAAACTAAAGGAGGCTTTAGGAGCCACTGAGTTAGCAACAGCAGAAACTTCCTTGAGAAATTTCAACCCACAGATAATAAGGGTGGTGTGAAATAATGGATCAAAAGGAGAATACAGGGGCCTTTTTGTTAACATTATGAAAGTACTCTGTTGATATTCCAATTCTTGAATCTGGGTTAGCATCCTAGGTGTCAGGTCTAGGGTGAGAAGGAGCACAAACCAGCACATCAAAGTTTCTCACAGTTCCAGGGAAGTTTTTGTGATACTCACTCACCAAAACACAGGTCAAGAGAATATTAACACCTCTCCTTAAATCATGCCACTTTGGAAAAACTTAAAACTTACAAGTCTCCAGAAATATATCTGAGAAAAGCTGCATAAAACCCCAGAATCTTGGGACAGTGCATTCTCCCTGGAAGCAGAGCCCAACTTTAACAAGAGATTCAAATCAAGTCACAGACTGGAAAATTAACAAACAACAGAAAAATGCCTACAAACCTGATCAAAGAAGTTACTGTGGTGACAAGAGAGCTAAAACCACTAAGAAGAAAATGACAAAGTAAAAGTCCCTACTTCCAAACTCCCCAAGAAAAACATAAATTGATCTCAGGACATTGACGAGTTCAAAAATCAAGTAAGAGAAGTGGAGGAAGTGAAATAAGAGTAATGCTAAAGAATCAGAAAAATGAGAGGAGACACAAAAAAAAAATTGAAGAAAATAACACCTTAAAAATAGACTAGGTAAAATGATTACAAGGTTCACCAAGCCATTAAAGCTAAAAAAGCTCTTAAAAAGCAGAATTGGCCAAATGGAAAAAGAGGCACAAAATTTCATCCAAAACATTCATTAAGAAGATGGCAGAGAGAAGACAGGCACTGTGATAAGATCTCCTGGTCTTCCCTCATGTAGAAAAATTAAACAAGCCTCTTAATAGAAATCAATCGATAAAACCCAGAAAAAGAAGCTAGGAGAAGAACACCTAACTGAAGGTTTGTCTTCAAGGATCCTGGGTGAGCCAGGGTGGAGCAGAGAGCAGAGAGCCTGCTGGAACAAGGTGAGAGCCAGACTAAACTAACATCAACTATGGAGGCTTTGACTTTGAGACTAATAGTCTGGGGTGCTCCAACAGGACTGGTGGGCACGTTCCAATATATAGAGTTGCATACATTGATCTGCTGGGCTCCTCTGGTTTGGAGGACCTCGGACTCCATACTTTTACATCAGCACATCCTCTTCTCAGAACAAACACAATAACAGGTCTGCCCCTCCCCCCCCCCCCCCCAAACAGAGCTCCCTCAGCTGAATAGGTAGAGTAATTACCTTGCTACAGGGCATTGCCCACATTGTTCAAGGATAAAAGTATCCAGCAGTACCCACTCCCTCCAGGCCAAGGGAAAGGGGCTCAAATCAAGGTCACAGACTTTCCAGAGAAAGAAATCTGAGCCCCCAGACTGGCAGGCCCACTGGAATTATAAAACCCAATGAGTAAAGCCTCTAGGGATCTCAATACCAAACTCCTGTAAACCAGCCCTTCACCCAACACAAGATCTCAGGGAAATGAAGAAAGGCCAGTGAAGGGGGTCCATTGAATACTACCTCAAAGACAAAGAGCTTAACTCAGAGAGATCTAAAACCTCTGAGGAGAATATGGTTTTCTGTCCAGCCCAGAAATATTTCCTTGAATAAATCAGGAAGCAGTTTAAAAATCAATTGGAAAATTATGGAGAGAAAATTAACATCTTTCAACAAGAAAACAAATCATTGGAAAATACAATCGGACAAATGCAAAATGAAAATAATTCTCTCAAAACCTCAATTGGTCAAATGGAAACTCTTTCAAAAATAGAATTGAACAATTTTAAAAGGAGTTGCAAAAGGTAAATGAAGAAAATTCTTCTCTAGAAAAAGAATAGTGTCTGTGGAAACTAATGACTCCATGAGGCAACAAGAATCTGTTAAACAAAAACCAAAAATTAAAGAAAAATAGAAGAAAATGTAAAATACCTCCATTAGCAAAACCACTGACCTCAAGAATAGAATGAAGACAGACAGCCTAAGAATCATTGGGCTTCCTAAAAAAATTGAAGAGGAAGAAAAGATTGCATTTAATATTACCGAATTTAGTGATGGAAAATTGCTCTGACATCATGGAACCAGATGTCAAAATAGTTATTGAAAGAATACATCGATCCCCTCAAGAAAGGGATCTTAAAATGAAAACAGCAAGGAAAATTGGGATCAAATTATAGAACTATCAGATAAAAGAGAAAATCCTGCAAGCAGCCAGAAAGAAACATTTTAGACATGAAGGAGCCATAGTAAGGATTACACAGGACCTGGCTGCATCAACGTTAAGGGATCAAAGGGCCTGATATGAAATATTCCAAAAATCAAGGGAGCTTGGAATGCAGCCTAGAATTCATTATCTGGCAAAACTGAGCCTTCTCTTCCAGGGGAAAAGCTGGACATTTAGTGAAATAGGACACTTCCAACTTTTCCTGATGAAAAGACCAGAGATGAATAGGAAATTTGGATTTCAAAAAGAGACCCAAAAGACACATGAAAAAGTTTTTAAAAAATGCAAATAAAAACATAACTTTTAACCAAAAAAGATGAAACTGGCTATATACCTACCTGGGAGACACATTCTAATAATTCTAGAGAATTGTAACTCTATTAGGAAATTGTAACTCTATTAGAGAGAATATACTTAGCCAGAAGTGATGGACACACATGACTTTTCTGGGATTCAGATGAAATTATTTAAAAAGAATACCTCCTTAAAAATAGGGACAGTAAAGAGACAGGAGGATAGAGGAGATTGAATGGGACAAATCTCATTATATTAAGAGGTACAAAGGACCTATTGCTATAGAGGGGAAGAAGAGAGGAGGTGAGAACCACCTGAATCTTACTCTCATCAGATTTGGCTTAAAGTTAACATACATACACTCAGTTAAATTAAGAAAATTTTCTTACCTTTCAAGTATTAAAAGGGGAAAATGAGAGGAGGGAGGAAAAGGGGAACTAACATAAGGAAGGGAAGGAAGAAGGGGCAAAGGGAAAGGGGAAAGGAAGGGGAGAGTGGTTGGATATAGGAGGGTGAACACACTGAAGGTGGTGACATTCAGAAACCAAATACTGGGGAAAGTGAAAAAAAGGGGAAAATACAAACAGGGGCAAGATAACATGAAGGGCAATAAAGAGTAATTATAACTTTGAATGTGATTGGGATAAACTCTCCCTTAAAATATAGGCACATAACATAGTAGATTAAAAAACAGAAACCTACAATATGCTGCTTTCAAGAAACTCCTTTGAAACAGAGAGATACATATAGAGGAAAGATAAAAGGTTGGAGCAAAACATATTTTGCTTCAGCAGTCATTAAAAATCAGCAGTAGCAATCCTCATCTCAGACAAAGCAGCTTCAAAAATAGATCTTGTTAAAAGAGATACAGAAGGAAATATAACCTCCTAAAATATACCATAGATAATAAAGTAATTTCAATACTAAATATGTATGCAACAATGGTATAGAATCCAAATTCTAAGAGGAGATATTGAAAGAGCTACATGAAGATGTGGACAGCAAAACTCTAGAGGTGGGAGACCTCAACTTCCCACTCATAGATTTAGATAAATCTAATAATGAAATGAACAAGAAGGAAGTTAAGGAAGTAAATAGAATGTTAGAAAACCTAGACATGATAGACCTATGGAGGAAATTAATTGGGATTAGAAAAAAGGAATATCCTTTTTTTTCCTGCAGTACATGGCACTTACAAAAAAAATTGACCATGTACTAGGGCATAAAGACCTAATAATCAATTACAGAATGGTAGAAATAGGGAATACATCTTTTTCAGATCATAAGGCAATAAAAAATCAAATGCAATATTGGACCAGGGAGTTATATACCCAATTAGAAACTAAATAATTTGATTTTAAAGAATGAGTGGATCATACAACAAATTACAGGAAGTATTAATAATTTCATCCTAGAAAATGACAATAATGAAACATCATACCAGTCTTATGGGATGCAGCCAAGGCAGCTGTCAGGGGATATCTTAGATCTTTAAAGGCTTAGATGAATAAATTAGATAAAGAAGTAATAAATGAACTGAGTATGCAACTAAAAAATATAAAAAAGTTCCTCAAAAATTAATTTGATGAAATAGGAAAACAAGTCAGTAAATTCACATGGAAAAATAAAAAGTTGAGAATTTTCAGGAATTTAAAAAAAAAAAAGTGTAAAAGAAGGTGGCTTAGACCTACCAGATCTAAAATTATATTAAAAACATCAGTCATCAAAACTGATATTGACTAAGAAATAGAGTGGTGAATCAGTGGAATAGACTAGGTGCAATAGTAGGAAAAAATATACTAAATAGTAAACTGCAGTTTGATAATCCCAAAGAGTCCAACTACTGGATAAAACCTCTCTTCGATAAAAACTATTGGAAAAATTGGAAGTTAGTATGAAAGAAACTTGGATTAGACCAACATCTCACACCCTTCACCAAGATAAGGTCAAAATGAATACAGGATTTAGACATAAAAATAAATACTATTATAAGCAAACTAGGAGATCAAGGAATAGTTTGCCTGTCAGATATATGGAAAGGAAAGCAGTTTATGACCAAGGAGATGATGGAGAATATCATTTAAAACAAACTAAATAATTTTGACTACATCAAGTCAAAAAGCTTTTGTACAGACGTAACCAAGATCAAAAGAAATATAGTAAATTGGGAAACAATTTTTCCAACTAGCAGTTCTTACGAAGGGCTCATTTCCAAAATATACAGAGAACTGAGTCCATTTTTAAAACAAACAAGCCATTCCTCAATTGACAAAATGTCAAAGGATATGCAAAGGTAATTTACAGATGAGAAAATCAAAGTGATACATAGTCATATGAAAAATTGTTCTTTTATTAGAGAAATGAAAATTAAAGCATCTCTGAGGTACCACGTCACACTTCTCAGACTACCCAATATGACCAGAAAGGACAATGATCAATGTTGGAAGGGATGTGGGAAATTTGGGATACTAATATATTGTTTGAACTGTAAACTCGTCCAATCTTTCTGGAGAGGAATTTGGAATTATGCCTAAAGAACAACAAAAATGTGCATACGCTTTGATCCAGCAATACCACTACTGGGTCTATATATTGAAGAGATTGTGAAAAAGGGTAAAAATATCATTTGTACAAAAATATTCATAGCAGCCCTGTTTGTGTTGGCAATGAATTGGAAACTGAGTCAATATCCATCAATTGAGGACAGGTTTAATAAACTGTGCTATATGTATGTGATGGAACACTATTGTTCTATTAGCAATCAGGAGGGATGGGAATTCAGGGAAGAATAGAAGGATTTGCATCAGCTGATGTGAGTGAGATAAGCAGAACCAAAAGAATCTTGTACACCCTATCAGCAACTTGGGGATGATGATCAACCTTAATGGACTCACTCATTTCATCAGGACAACAATGAGGCACAACTTTGTGCTACCTCTGATGGAGAATAACATCTGTATCCAGAAAAAGAGTTGTGGATTTTGAACAAAGACCAAAGACTACTACCTTTAATTAATGAATTAATGAATTAATTTTTTAATTTAGATTTTTCAAGGCAATGGGATTAAGTGGCTTGCCCAAGGCCACACAGCTAAGTAATTATTAAGTGTCTGAGGTCAGATTTTAACCCAGGTACTCCTGACTCCAAGGCCGGTGCTCTATCTGCTGTGCCACCTAGCTGCCCCCTACTACCTTTAATTTAACAAAAAATTATCTTATTATGTAATTTTACTATCTCTTAGACTTTATTTTTCTTCCTTAAGGATATGATTTCTCTCTCATCACATTCAACTTGTATCAATGTATACCATGGATACATTATAAAGACTAACAGACTGCTTTCTGTGGGTGTGGAGGGAGGGAAGCAAAATTAGGGGGAAAATTGTAAAATCCAAAATAAATAAATAAATAAAACTAAAAAAAATTCTGCCTCACATACTTAAAAAATTCCTTAAAAAAGGTAGAATTCTTCTAATGGAAAAAATACAAAAACTCATTGAAGAAAATAATTCCTTAAAAATTATAATTGAACAAAGAGAAGTTCTGAACACAAATGCAACAAAACCATAAGAATAAAATACTAGAAGAAAGTCTGAAATTTCTCATTTGAAAAACAATTGACCATGGAGAGATAGCATATTTCCCCATGTATAAGGCACACCCTTTTTCACAAAATTTGGTGTCTAAAACATTTTCTGCTTTTTTGAACTTGTTTTTTTGTACTCATTGTTGATATTTAACATGCATTTTGCACTTTTTTTCATACTTGCTTTCTTTGCGCTCATTGTTTCATATTTGTTATTTGTATATTTGGTTATGTTTTTCCATGTTGTGTCCAGAAATGGCTCAGAAAATATTTTTGTATGGTGCTGAATTCAAGTTCAAAGTGATACAGTTTGAAATTTCCATAAATGGAAAGCATGCTGCTGAATGTGTTTGGTCCTCCTCCAACTGAGAATAAATCAAAGACTGGCTATGGGAAGAGGAAATCTTACAGAAACACCACAGCAGAAGAAGTCCATGAGAGGCAAGTAAGCAAAATGATCTGATTTAGAGAGGGAATTGAAAATAGGAATTAAAGAACAAAGGGCAATTGGAATCTCTGTGTCCACAAAGATGATTCAGGATGAGGCAATGTGAATTGTTGATGAAAAAGAAGTTACTGATTTCAAAGGAGGACACAACTGATGCTTCATTTTCATGAAACAGACTGGACTAAGCAAGCATATGTGCACCAGGTTTGCCCAGGGAATGCTTGTGGTTAACCACAGACCAGAGCACAGGAAGAGTCTCTCCTAAGAGAGTGATGCATCATCAAACACAGATGAGGACAAGCTAGTGAATGGGAGTTTTGACAATGATGAGGAGTTGTATGAATTTTATGATGAATAAAACTTGAGCATAGACCCTGGAGTCAGGAGTACCTGAGTTCAAATCCAACCTCAGACACAATAATTACCTAGCTGTATGGCCCTGGGCAATCCACTTAATCCTATTTGCCTTATAAAACCTTTAAAAAACTTGAGTTCAATAACTTTATATAATACTTTTTTTCAATTTTGGGTTCCAAAATTCAGATGCATCTTATATATGGGAATGTCTTATTCTTTGTACTTTAAAAATTATTGTATTACCTGAAAGTCATGGTCAAATAAAAGAACCTAGGTATTTTCTTTCAGGAAATTATTACAGAAAACTGCCCTGATATTCTAGAGCAAAGGATAAAATAGAAATTGAGTCAGGAGGACCTAAGTTCAAATCTGGCCTCAGACATTCAGGTACTTTGACCTTGGGAAAGTCTATTAATCCTCATTGCCTTACATCCAAGGCTATCTCCAGTCATCCTGATTCATATCTGGTCACTGAACCCAGATGGTTTTTGAGGAGAAAATGAAACTTGTGATTTAGCCCAGCAACCCCTCACTCAAATCCATTTCAGTTACTTGTCATTCTGATGTCATGATCTTCTTCAAGAATGCAGGACATACAACAACACAAGAGCTACTTGAAACTATGCCCAAAGAATTATACAAACATGCATGCTCTTTGAACTGGCAATACAGTTATTAGATCTATATCCAAAAAGTGATGAAAAACAAAAAAGAAAAGAATCTAGATTTACAAGGGTCTGTGGCAGTTCTTTTCTGGTGGTAAAGAATTGGAAATTGAAGTTATGCCCATAAGTTGGGGAAGGATGAACAAATTGTGTAATGTAATTGTGATAGGATGCTGTTCTGCTATAAGAAATAATGAAAAGGATGTTCCCAGAAAAATCTAGAATGACTTTATAAAGCATAATGTACTGTGCATACAGTAATATTGTAGGATAACAATTGCGAGTGACTTAGCTTTTCTCACCTATATAATGACCAAAAACAACTCAAAGATTTATGATGAAAGATGCTATCCATTCCCAGAGAAAGAACTGATAGTTTTCAGAATACAGATTGAAGCATATTTTTAAAATTTATTTTTCTTGAAGTTTCATTTTTGGGGGTGGTGTCTATGTTGTTTTCTTCATACATGACTTATAGAAATGTTTTGCCAGACTATACATTTATAAATCATATATTTATCAAATTGCTTGCTTTCTCAGTGGTGGGTGGGGGGAGTTGGTGTGGGGTGGCTAGAAGGGATCTAGAAATCAAATGTTTTTTTTTAAATGAACATTAAACATTGCTTTTGCATGTGACTGGAAAATAATAAAATAAAATAATAAATAAATATATTTAAAAATGAAAAAACAAAGTTAAACTTCCTTGCTGAGGATCACCCAGCTAGCATATGTCTGTGTTAGGATCTGAACTCAGTTCCCAAGTTCCACATTGCCAAATAGTTGGTATTTTCCAAGGTCTTTATTAATAACATTAAACTAAAAATAGGAATAATTATTCATAAAACTATTGACCTTTTAGGGAACTAAGGATTTTATGGTTCATCTCATCAAACAAACTATTTTCAACTAGCCCCAGGATTCCAAGTGACTTGTCAAAAGTCATGTAGTCAGTTGGCGAAGTCAGAACTAAAAGATCCTTTTTAATATTCTTTCACTACACTCAAATACAAGAAATGCTGAAAGCTAATTTAACACAGATAATGCACTCATATATTAACACCAATCACATTTTTCAGCTGGAGTAAAGGTTCCCAAAATAACTGAATATCACTTGCTATTTGAATTTATACTGGGAGCAGTCTTGTAAACTGTAGCACTTTATTAATTTGCAGTGAGTGGTGATAATATATTCTGTTTAAGTCTATCTTAAAAAAAGATTATATCATTTCCTTCAGGTGACCTGATTCTGCTCTCTTTGGTGAAATTACTCACAGTAAACCTAAAGAAGCTAAGTAGAGTCCCAAATTTGATGTTGCCTAATTCCTCTTGTAGGTAGGTAAGGTGCCACATGAATGTCAAAATATATTTGAGTTCAGTTTTTCTGTAATATCTATTCTTGGAAGTGCTCAATCATAAGGGAATTGGGTAAAAAAAGTTAGTAACACTTTCTCTAGATGTCCCAGGATAGAGTGTACATGTAGAGGACCTTTTCATCATCCTGGATGGTTTACCTTTTATACTAACAAAATATGGTGGGCTCATGAGTGTCCCTCTTTGCTATGATTATGTACTTAAGAATCCAGGGTCTCTAACATCCAGCAGGAAGAATGAAAAGTGGGACAGGGCAACCACCTCTGGTACATGATCAGAATTTATTGGTCTTATAATGTTTGACTGCAGCAAGTTCTGCCCTAAAATACCTGAGTAACTGTATTCCAAATTCTTTCCTTTATTGACTTTTGAAATCTGTTGATAACATTAGGCTTTACCTCTCCTCCCACTATTTTCCCAGTGATCTATATTCTTCTTCTATGTGTATGGCAGATTCAGTATACAGATATCCAAATCAAAATGTCCCCTTAATTAGAAAAATCAAAACAGAGAGTTTTAAACTAAATTTAAAAAGTAGAAGAATGAATAGTTTTCCAAATCTAGGATCTTGAATTAAGTGAACTTTCAAACTAAAATACATGTTTACTTAGAAGAGGGACTAAACATTGTAATTAAATCAGCAAAAGAAGGTGAAAGATTTAACCTTAGGAGTTGAATTCATTAAGTGAAGTAATTCTCAAATAGGAGTTATTCAAAATTTAAAAGAAGTCTCCAGGGAGACTGGACAAAGTAAAGTTTAGGGTTGGAAAAGTAGTATTTAGAGTAGCTGTGGGAAAATATTCATTTAATTTTGTTCTGAACCAATATTTTCAAATAACATTTGAAATATTAAAGGCAGAAATAGGAGCAGCTAGGTGGTGCATTGGATAAAGCACTGACCCTGGAGTCAGGCAGACCTAAGTCCAAATTCAGCCTCAGATAGTTAATAATTGCTTATTTGTGTGAACTTGGGCAGGTCACTTAACCCCATTGTCTTAAATACAGAATTTTTTTAAAAAGATGAAATAAAATCACTTTCAAGAGATACAGAGGATACATTACACAATTCCAAGAACTGTGTAAACAAAAGAAGCATATTGGAAAAACAGCAGGATTCTTTCTTTTGGAAATTTTATTTTAGATTTCAATTAACAATACTTGTCTCTCTCTCCTCCCCCCATATTCCAAAGGAAATTTGAAAAGAAACATAATAAATAAGCATAACCAAGAGAAAGAAATTGTCATATTGTCCATGTCTAAAGATGTACATTAAATTCTATATCTTAAAGCTATCACCATTCTGTCAAGAGATAAGTAATTGGATTATCATTATAATCCTGTGGAATCATGTTTGGTCATCAAACTATCAGAGACCAAATTGCTAATTTATTTATAGGCTTATTAAAAGGTAATGGTACCACAATGGGGTCCCTCAGGGTCAAATGAGAGCAAGCATGTCAGCTTCTTTGGATACTTGTCAAGATAGATTACTATTGCCATAGAAAAAGCTCCAACTCCTGGTAAAGCATTGGAATCAAGGGCAAGAGATGGAAAGAGAAATTCCATTTAAAGAAACTGCAGACAACATAAAATACTTGGGAATCCACCACCCAAGATAAACCCATACAATTACAAAACACTTTTCACACAAATAAAAACATTAAAAATAAACAAACAAAACAAATGCTAACAGTTAATTAAGATAATTTTTACTTTTTTCCAGAACAGTAGATATTCCTGAAATAACTAGTATATCACTACTATTTTGACTAAAATATAAAAAAATTACCTCAACAGGTAACTTTATCTGAGAAAAATATAAAAATGTACTTTATACCCCAGAGCTCCTAATGGGAAACTGATTCTACACAGAGATTAAGTATTGGTACAAAAAGTGATGATGAAATAGATTAGTATCTATTTAGAAATTTCCAGTAGAATGCCTCATTCATTTGTCTTTGATTTTGTGCTTTATAATATTTTTCTAATTAAAGATTTGAAAGTAGATAGAGTTGGAATATTTGTCATGAAAACAAGAAATATTCATGGCAGAGGGACAATTCAAAATCATCTTGATAGTTTAAAAAAAAAGAAATTTTTCAGAACTTCATTGATATACATACTCTTTCTAGTGAAGCATATTACAACTTTTCCATGTCCTCTCATCTTCTAAGATTCTTGTCCATGTTCATGTAAAGCACCATGGGGAACCCTGTGTTCTTCCTGAGGTTCTTCCTCTAGACCTCCTATCATTATGGAGATATTGGTGGAGAACCACCTGTGTATTATTTATCCCTTTCTCTTACTACTAGCTGTCCCACTTACTTTTCTGATGGTACTGATGCTCTCCATTGACCATTTTATATATAGCTTTAATTTCTTCATTTGAAAACTATCAGTTCATATCCTTTGACCACTTATTAATTGGGGAATGACTTGTGACCTTATAAATTTGATGCAATTCTCAATATATTTAGAAATCAGATCTATATTAGAACTAGTTGTGAAGATTATTTCCCAGCTTCCTGCTTTCCTTCTAATTTTGGCAACATTAATTTTATTAGTGCAAAACCTTTTTAAGTTAATGTAGTTGAAATCATTCATTTTGCAGTTTATAATGTGCACTAATTCTTATTTGGTCATAAATTTATCCCATTTCCATAAATCTAACAGAGTATTTCTTGGTCTATTCATTTCTCTATGGTGTCACTCTTAATGTCTAAATCCTGTACCCATTTTGATCTTATTTTGGTATAGGATGTGAGATATGGATTTCTGCTTAGTTTTGGCCATACTATTTTCCAGTTTTCCCAACAATTTTTATCAAATAGTGAGTTCTTATCACAGAGGCTGATGTCTTTGGGTTTGTCAAATAGTAGATTGCTGTAGTCAATTACTATGACTTCTTTTGACGCTTTCCTAATCCACTGATCCATTACTCTATTTCTTAACCAGTACCAGGTAGTTTGGATGACTGTTATTTTATAGTATAGTTTTATATCTGGAAGATCTGGGCCACCTCCATTTACATTTTTTTTATCAGTTCCCTTGCTATTTGTGATCATTTTTTGCTTCAGATGAATTTTGTTATTACTTTTTCTAGCTCAATAAAGTAGTTCTTTGATAGTTTGATTGTATTGGCACTGAATAAGCAATTTAATTTGAGTAGAATTGTCATTTTTATTATATTAGCTCTACCTAACCATGAGCATGTAACATTTTTCCAATTATTTAGATCTGACAAGTTGGGTCAGTAGTGTGCTTTATAATTGTGTTTATACAGTTTCTGGACTTGTCTTGGGAGGTAGATTCCCAAGTATTTAATTTTGTCTATAGTTATTTTGAATGGAATTTATCTTTCTATTTCTTGATCTTGGTTGAACATATTAAAATAAAAAGCTTTTGCACTGATAAAACCAATGCTGCCAAGATTGGAAGGAAAATAATTTTCACAGCTAGGGACTCTTAAATATATAGAGAGAACTGAATCAAATTTATAAGGTTAAAAGTCATTCCCCAATTGACAAATAACAAAGGATATGAGCAGGCAGTTTCCAGATGAAGATATTAAAGCTAAATATAATCATATGAAAAAATATTTCAAATCATAATTGATTAGAGAAATGTAAATTGACATAGCTTTGAGGAGGTACCACTTTGTACCTCTCAGATTTGTCAATATGACTTGAAAGAGAAATGATCAGTGTTGAAGAGATTGTGAGAAAATGTGGGGACATGAATGTACTGATGGTAGAGCTGTGTATTGATTCAACCATTCTGGAGAACAATATGGAGCTATGCCCAAAGAGCAATAAAACTGATCATACCTTTTGACCCAGTGGTGTCAGTACTAGGCTTGTATTCAAAAGAAGTCACTAAAAATGGAGAAAGTCACACATTTCAAAAATATTTATAGCAGCTTTTTTTGTAGTGGCAAAAATTTAGTACTTGTGGAAATGCCTATCAATTGAGGAATGGTTAAACAAGCTATGGTATATGAATGTCGTGGAGTACTATTGTTGTATAAGAAACCAAGAATGATAGGCCTTTAAAGAAGCCTGGAAAAATTATAAGAACTGATGCTTGAGTAAAAGGAGCAGAACTAAGGGAACATTCTACATGTCAGCAACATTAAGAATTGATGCAGCTCCTCTCAGAAGTTCAGAGATCTAGTTCAAACCTGGGAGACCTAGTATGGACAATGCTATCCACATCCAGAGTCAGGAAAAAACTCCACAAACTTCTCTTATGTTTTTCCTTCCTATCCCATGGATTTTTTTCCCTAATTCCTCATACACAAAATGGCTAATATTACAAACATGTTAAAGACCAATGCACATGAAAAGTTTTTACCAGATATATTGACACTTAGGGGAGGAGAGTGGGAAGGGTGAGTGGTAGCAAAATGCATAACTTAGAAATATGCAAGTAGATGAAGATTGAAAAGATTAACATGTAATTGAAAAACAAAATAAAATATTAATAAAAAATAATAAGACCTTTATAAATGCTATTGAGATTTGACATAAATTATCTACTGTAAATTAGTATTAATGTTATCTATAGCATTTGACTTTATTGCTTATAATCCAAATTCATATTATAGTCTGGAAAATAGGCATTATTTTCCCTTTTTTTTCTCCTGTGGAAAAGATAGACTAAACTGTTTTGGCTGATTTTGGGTTTGAATCTAAATTTGGTAGAGCTACTATCATTGAGGGAGGAAAGAATTTGCCATAGAATTTCTTCCCTTTTCTGCATAGATATTATCCTGCTCATAGTTTATCATTGCATAACTCTACTTTTAAGACTTACTCTACCAAAGCACAATTTGGAATCCCAGAGGAAAACTGCTAATACTCTGCAGTTACTAAGAGTAATCCTGAAGAAGTCTATACTTCTAAGATTGTAAACTCACAAGTCTTGCTCTATCCTACAACGTTTCCCATTAATAATTTACTAGTCAGACTTAGTTTTTTACAGAAGGCATTTTTTTAATTGGGCATAGTAAGAACAGTTGGTTACAAAACTACATCCTCCCTACCAGTCAGAGGTGCTTTCTCCCTTCACATATATAAGATTTCTAGAGAAATTGAGCTCAAGATTACAGTATAGAGAGAGTTAGGCATATACAGATATGACATGTGGCAAAAGGATAATTCATAATTCCTAGTTACTAGAAATAACTTTTCTTCCTGTTCAATGTTCTCATGAAGTTCCTATTGAAAAGATAGCCTAGCTAAGCCTCATAAATCTTAGTATTTATTAAAACTATAGTCAACTCTTCTCTTTACTAGAAGGAATTATACTCCCTAAAGCTGTGTTTTCTCTGGTGACTATCAACAAATATCCTTTTGTCCTCAGTGGACATAGCTGCTGAGTTGCTAACCTTGGTCACTCATTCTTTTATAGATGGACACCTCACCTGCTATTCAGAATCCCTCTTGTGAGAGAATCTTTGGATTTCCTAGTTGATTAGTTTACCTGAGTACTTCATTTTTGAACTCTTTTTTTGTTTGAGATCAGAAATAATTAGCATAAAGATTTGCATCAGATATGTGTTCTCATACCTGCCATGGTCCATAAGAACCTATCACCCTTCCTTCTGACTCCAGGAGGCAGATCATGTCAAATTTAGTCAAGTCAAGTCAACAAGTACTTATTAAGGACCTCCTCTGTGACAGACATTATACTACATGTTGGGGATAAAAAAGAACTCAAAATTATCCTGACTCCTCACAGATGAAAACAAAAGAATTTGTTAAAAATAAAGGTAGCTTACATTGGTCTTACCTTTAAATGATCTCATTCTTGCTTATATAGGTTTCCTACTCTATGTTCCCTCTTTTCTGATCTTCACAGTTGACCAAAGAAATGTTTGGGTTGACTGTATGAAACAACAGCTTGTCCATGCTACTACTCTTTTATGCAACACAAGTATGATTATGCATATCATCAGATATGTCAGACATTTTTTACTTTATTTTATTATAACAATAAGCTCTCTACAAGTTGTAGGATCAGGGTTCAAAGGGAATGCTAATCAGAAAGTAAGAGTGGGTAAAAGAAGTAAAAGGAAATAAAACTGAACAAAGGGTTTGGAAACAGATTGTGGAGGGCTCTGAAGGCCAGATTAAGGCATATGCATTTTATCGTAAAGTTTATAGGGTTGCTCAAAGTTTTTTGAGCAGGGAAATGCAATGCTTAGACTATTTTGCTAGTTGTATGAAGGATCTATTAATGCAGGGGGAGAGAAAGAGGACTGAGATATCAATTTTCTTAGGCTTGGAATTTCCAAAGTGTATGAAGGCTTTCTGATACCCTTTATAAGTTTAGTACATAGCTTTCTACTCATAGGATTTTAGATGCCACATGATATGTTATCCAAGGACATGCTTTAATAATATTGATGATGTTTGTTCTTTCCTCTTGAAGAAGGTTATGAAATCAGGGAAGTGATGATATGACATGCAGGGGAATTGGTTTTGAGTGATGGGGATGGTGTGCCAAGTCACCAGTCTCACTTTCTTCTCAAGAACCATCTGGATCCAGTATCCATATATGAATCAGGGTAACTAGAGAAAGCAATGGATGTGATGCAATCAGGGTTAAGTGACTTGTCCAAAGTACACAGCTATTGTCAAGTGTCTAAAGTCACATTTGAAGTCAAATCCTCTTGACTTCAGAGTTGGTGTTCTGCTCACTGTAATATTTTTAATGAGTTTATCCACTGAAAACATTTGGCCTGCAAATCTGTAAAGACCATTTTCATTTATACTTTTTCTATTGCTTTCAACTTGAGCCAAAATTCTACATAAACTGTGTTCAGGACCCTGCATAATAAGCTTCCATTTCCATCCAATTCTCTTTCTTGACAATGATCAATGGTCACTTCCTTTCTGGATATCAGCTGAAGTTTTTCAAAGTAAATGGGGGACCCGAGGAGAAAGAGCATGTATATACTTCAAAAAGACACAGGTTAGCAAGTTTCACACTAAAAAAATCAATGCTGCAAAACTTAGAAGGAAAGAAGAAAGCTGGGGAAAAAATTATCACAACTAGGAGTTCTGATAAAAGTCTCATTTCTAAAATATAGAGAGAATTGCATCAAATGTATAAGGTTACAAGCCATTTCCCCAATTGGTAAATGGACAAATGATATGAATAGACAGTTTTCAAATGAAGAAATGAAAGCTATATGTAATATTTTAAATGCTCCAAATCATTATTGATTAGAGAAATGTAAATTAAAACAGCCATAAAGTATTACCTCATGCCTATCAGATGGCTAAGAACAGAAAAAGGGAACATGAACAATGTTGGAGAGGTTGTGGGAGGATTGGGACATTGATGCATTGCTGTTGGAGTTGTGAATGGATCTAACCCTTCCAGAGAGCAATATGGAATTGTGAACAGAGCAATAAAACTCTTCAGTTCATTTGACCCAGCAATTTTAAATCTAGACTGATATCCAGAAGAAATCATAAAAGATAGGAAAAGTCCGACATGTTCCAAAATATTCATAACAGCCCTTTGTGTAGTGGCAAAGAACTGGAAATTGAGGGAATATGAATCAATTGGGGAATGGCTAAACAAGTTATGGTACACGAATATTATGGAATACAAATGTTCGGACTCTAGAGGTGCATGGCATGACTTACAGGATCTGATGCTGAGTGAAGAGAGCAGAACCAAGAGAACAATGTACATATTAACAACATTGTGAGATGATCAACCTTGATGGAAGGAGTTCCTCTCAACAGTTCAGAGCTAAGACAACCCTATTAGACAATGTTATCCCTATCCAGAAGAAAAACAAAACAAAAAAATCCTTCAGAATCTGATGAGCATTACATTCACTTTTAAGAAAATATCTCTTATGTATCTCTTTCCCTTAATCCTAATTCTTCATACTGACTAACCTGTAAGTGTATTTAACACAAATGTACAATATTAACCTGACTGTTTGCTACTGAGAAGGGGGGGGAAGGAAGGGTGAAAAGAAATTTTGTAACTTAAAAATATACATGGTTATATGGATGAAATTCGAAAAACTTTTATAACATGTATTTGGAAAAATAAAATATTAATAAAATAGAGACACAGTTAATTACATGGCTGTTTGGAAACTGCAAGTCGTTAGGGACTCCATGAATTGTGGCCGTTTTGATAAAACTCTCCAATGTATTCTCCTGGGACATTAGAGATGGTCTCAAGCAAGTCAATGAAATGGGATACAGTCACTATTTACATGAACAGCAATGGGACAGTCTCATGCTCAGATGACCAGTGATGACAGAAATGGTTTCAGGGCTGCCTAGGAGCAGCTAGGAAAAGACTGCCTCAAGTCAAATGTAATGAAGGTTATTATAGAGTGTTAATGAGAGAAGCCATAGAAACAATCCCCAAGATCAACAATCTGCAGCTTCTATAGCTGTGGCAGTGTAGCCAAAGACAAATAACTTGGACCTTTGTTCAGAATATAACTTCCTCAAGCCTTGGCTTCTCTGCCTGTTTTTTTTTTGGTCAGTGAAATAACCATAAGTGGAATGGATATGGTGCCCTAAGATTAGAAAATTTTGTTATAGTCATAATTATATTTTCTCCAAAAAGAAACTTTTTGATTGCTTAAAAATAAATCTGCTATTTAACAGAGGAGGAACCAAAAGTTCAGAGAGTCAAGTGACTTGTCAATAGACATAACATAAATTAGTCACCAATGATTGAATTTGAAGCCAGGTATCTTCAAATTCAAAATGCCCGCAGTCCATTAACTGTCCCACATAAACTATTTCACCTAATATAAAACCTAATTCCAGTGAATTTCCTTGAGTTTCAGAGCTGGATGGGACTTCAGTGTCTTCTCACATTTCCCTGAACAAGAATCCCCTCTTTGCCAACAAGATGATGAAAATAAAAATTTCAAACAGATCTTGCCCTCAAGGAGGTTACATTTTAATATTGAAATCAACATTCATACACATACATATATACAAAGAAAATTATGTCTAGATATATAGTAACACAATAATTTCATATTGATTCTTGTTTATAGTATGCCTTCATTCAAATCAGATTTGAAATGACCATTGTACAGTTACTATTCTTATATTATATAGCTATCCCCAAAAGAGTAGCAAATGACTATAACTTAAAAGGTTCTAATTTGTAAGGAAATTAGGAGATTAGCTGGTTTGATTTATGACTATTCCATAACTGACAGTAAATATTGTTTAGTGGGTAGGGGTAAGAATTGTTTTCTAGAATTTTTGAAACAATTCTCACTTCCACAAGCAGCACATTAATGTACCTATCCGCATATAATTCTTGAATTGTTTGTCAATATAATGGGTATGAATTAGAACCTCAAAATTGTTTTAATTTTCATTTCTTTAATTATTTACTATTTTATATATTTCTTTATATGATTGTTTTACTAATGATATTATTAATATATATATAATATATATATATATATATATATAATATATATATATATTTCAAGGGGGTTAAGAACACAGTGAAAAAAACAAATGTGTTTATACAGATATTATATATATATATATACATATATTTGCTTTTTAGAATAAAAAAGAACGGTAAATGAAATAGGTTCATGATGGCTTTGCTGTGGTCTATGAATAGAATGGCATACTGTTGTTACATAAGAAATGAAGAAAAAATAAAAAATGTAGGAAGACTTATAAAACTGAAACAGTGAATTTTGCAGAAATGGGAGAACAATAATGTAAATAAAATCATTTGTTTTTTAGGGTTTTGCAAGGCAATGGGGTTAAGTGGCTTGCCCAAGGCCAAATAGGTAATTATTAAGTGTCTGAGGTCAGATTTGAACTCAGGCTCCTGACTCCATAGGCTAATGCTGGATCCAGTGCACCACCCAGCTACCCCAAATAAAATCATTTTTGAAAGAGCTGAGAACTCTGGTAAATTAAACAAATAATAGTACCTTCAAAGGAATGATGAAGAAATGTATTTCCTATCACTTGACTAAGTTTTGTGGTGAAGTTGACTAAACAGCTAGACCTAGAAACAAGAAGATCTGAATTCATATTCAGCCTCAGGCATTTACTAGCTATGTGACTAGACAAGATATCTAAAACAAGTCTGTAGTTTTTTTTTAAATCAGTAAAATGGAAATAATAATAGCACATAACTTTCAAGGGTGTTGTAAGGATAAAATGAGATAATATTTATAAACCATTCTGTAAACTTTAAAGGGAATACATAAACATTAGTTCTTAAAGGTATTGTTGTTGTTGTTGTTGTTGTTGTTATTCAGTAGTATCCAGCATTTTATGTCCCTGTGGACCACAGCACATTACTAAAGTTCATGGAATTTTCTCAGCAAAGATACTGAAGTGGCTTGACATTTCCTTCTCCACTGGATTAAGGTAAACAGAGGTCCTGAGTTCAGCTTCACAACTAGTAAGTGTCTGAAGTTCAGTTCATACTCAAGTTTTTCTGATGCTGGACCCATATCAATTATAGTTGCCTCTTTAGAGGAATAGAAATGAATGTCAATGAATGGGTTGTGATAGATGATAAAACAACTAAAGAAACAAACGAAAAGCAACTAAGATAGATTTTAAAAATACATAAAAAAGAGAGTAGACTTTACAAGAAGGCACAGGGAAGCACAAGATTCTTATTGCCTTCAGGTTGCATTTAATATATATATTTTATATATGTATAATTTAATGTTATAGTTATATAACCTTTTGGTGTTCTTCTTTGTATATTGTTAACCACAAAATTTTAATAGAAACTATCAAACATATATGTATTGCAATAGGTGGCAATCCCTGTTACTTTTAGCCTGTTACTTCATTCATTGAAATACTCATTCACATGAGGAGGAAATTATAGAGATAATTCTGAGCTATTTGAGTGAAATGGATGAATATTTACAAAATACAAACTGTCCAGAATAACAGAAGTGGAAATAAATTACTTAAATAACCACATTTAGGAAAAAAGAAAATGAAGAAACCATCAATAAACACCCTAAGAAAGAATCTCTTGGTTCAGATGGATTTACAAGTGAATTCTACCAGACATTTAAGGAACACTTAATTCCTTTTCTACATAAACTATTTTTAAAAATAGGAGAAGGAGTTCTGCAAAACTCTGTTCATATCACCCACATGGTGTGGATACCTAAACAAGACACCAACCTCCCTAATGAATATTGGTGCAAAAATGTTACATAAAATTTAATGATGGACTATAGCAAGTTTTTACTAGGACAATATACCATTATAGGTAGGATTTATACCAAGTAGGCAGGAATGGTTCAATAGTAGGAAAACATTCAACATAATTGAACATATCAGTAGGAAAACCAACAGAAATCATATGATTATTTCAATAGATGCTGGAAAAAACTTTGATAATATACAACATCCATTCCTATTAAAAACATTAGAAAGTTTAGGAATAAAAGGAGTTTTCTTTAAAATAATAATAACATCTATCTAAACCATCAATAAATATTATATGTAATGGGAATAAACTTGGAGCATTTCCCATAAAATCAGGGGTGAAATAAGGATGCCCTTTATCAACATTAGTATTAAAGATAGTATTAGAAATGCTGACTATTGTAATAAAAGAAGAAAAAGAAATTGAAGGAATCAGAATTGGCATTGAAGAAGAAAAGCTTTCACTCTTTACAGATGGTATGATGGTTTCTTAAAGAATCCAAGAAAATCATCTAAAAAACTCCTTAAAACAATTAACATACTCAGAAAAGGGGAAGAAGATAAAATAAATGCACAGAATTCATCAACATTTCTATATATGAACAACAAAGCCCAAGAGCAAGAGATAGAAAGAGAACTTCCATTTAAAGTAACTATAGACAACCTTAAAGACCTGGGAATCTACTTCACAGAAACTGTATAAACACAATTATAAAACACTTCTCACCTAAATAAATTCAAATCTAACAAATTGGAAAATGTCAAATGTTCATGTATAGGTTGAGCCAATATAACAAAAATGACAATTCTGTTCAAATTAAATTGCTTATTCAGTGCCATACCAATCAAACATCCAAATAACTACTTTACTAAGCTAAGGAAAATGTAATAAAATTTATCTGGAGGAAAGAAAGGGCAAGAATAGCAAGAGGATAAAAAGAGTGTAAATAAAGGTGGTCTAGCTCTACCAGATCTAAAACTATACCATAAAGCAGCAGTCATCAAAACTGCCTGGTACTGGTCAAGAAATAGAGTAATGGATCAGTGGATTAGGATAATTTCAAAAGAAGGCACAGCAAATGACAATAGCAATCTACTATTTGAGAAACCCAAAAGCATCAGCTTCTGGGATAAGAACTCACTATTTAACAAAATTTGTTGGGAAAACTGGAAAAAAGTATGGCAAAAATTAGGTAGAGACCCACATCTCACAACTTATATCAAAATAAAGTCAAAATGTGTACAAGATTTAGACATAAAAAGCGACAACAAAAATAAATTAATAGACCAAGAAATATTCTATCTATTAGATCTATGAAAAAGGGGACAAATTTATGACCAAAAAGGAATTAGAGTACATTATAAACTACAAAATGAATGATTTTGACTATATTAAATTAAAAAAAGTTTTTCATTAATAAAATCAATGCTGCCAAAATTAGAAGGAAAGCAGAAGGTCATGAAAACAGTCTGCACAGCTAGGAGTTCTGATAAAGGACCCATTTCTAAAATACATAGAGAAATGCATCAAATTTATAAGGATACAAGTCATTCCTCAATTGTTAAATGGTAAAAGACATTTTTATTTTAAAACTATATATAATATTATGAAAATGATCCAAATTGTTATTGATTAGAGAAACACAAATTAGTACAACAATGAGGTATCATCTCATACCTATCAGATTGGCCAAGCTAAGAAGAAGGGCAAATGATCAATGTTGGAGAGGTTGTCGGAGGATTGATGCATTGCTGGGACTTGTCAATGTATCCAATATGTGAATGGATTAAATCTTTCTAGAGAACAATGTGGAACTATGCCCAAAGCCCAATAAAAATGTTCATTCCCTCTGACCCAACGTTTCCAATTTGAGGTCTATATACAGAAGAAATCATAAAAAATGGGAAAAGTCCCTCATGTTCCAAAATATTCATAGCAGCTCTTTTTGTAGTGGCAAAGAATTGGAAATTGAGGGGATGCCCATCAATTGGGGAATTCATAAGCAAGTTATGAAACATGACTTCTTTGGAATATTACCATTATATAAAAAATCATAAATGGTCCAACTCCAGAGAAACATGCTAAGATTTACAGGATCTGATGCTTAGTGAAGGAAGCAGAACCAAGAGAACACATTAAGAAAAACATTGTGCTTTTGCAGGACAGTGGGTTGAGATGGCTTGCATGTCACATGGCTGGGTGATTGTTGGATTTACAGGGCTGGATGTGGGCTTGGGTGCTCATGGATCCAGGGCTGGTGCTCCATCCATTGCGCCACCTGGCCATACCTATAATTATTACTATTATTTTTTATTTTAATTTTTTTCTCTCCACTTTATCACTCAAACGAGTCTATTTTTTGGGGGGGAGGGGGTATTTTGTTTACTCTTAAACAAGAATATTTTATTAGTGTATAAAAATATTTGTACAAAATGAGAATAAATAAAAAATATAAAAAAGAAAAGAACTTAGATAAATTTTAAAAAAAAAGAAAAACATTGTGAGATGATCAACTTTGAAAGAAGCAGCTTCTCTCAGCAGTTCAGAGAGCTAGGATATCCCTATTAGACCAGCTAAGGACCCACCCAGGTGTAACAAACCATTCTTGCTGATGTTAAGTTGTCTTTAGCTGGAATATAATTTCACCCTGTCATTTTGTGAGTTCTGATGTTCTAGGAACGATTAGCGTTTGGAGAAGTAGAATTCAGGTGAGTCTTGCCTTTTCCCCACTATCTTTGTTCTGCCTCCAAATAATATTTTGAAGAAAAAGGAGGAATAGGCAAAAATCAAGAAAAAATAATAAGTACATTGAGTTAAGTTCATATAAATATATTTGATGTTGGACAACCATAGAACTCTTACTTACAAGTAAGGATGTTTGTAGTAGGGGGTATCTTCTCACCATATCTTCTTTACAGACAGGATCATTTTAGTAATTTTATAGTATGCACTTTTGACTATTTTGGTTATATATAAATATATATATATATACATATATTGGTTCATGTAATTGTGTCTTCTTTGTTTTGATTTTTCCTACTTAATTCTTATCAATTCATATAAATCTTTCCATGGTTCTTTTATAGTCATCATATTAATAAATTTTTAGCATGCACCTACTATGTCTTAGGTCTATGTTAAGTGCTGAGGATATAAAAAAAGTCAAAAGACAATTTCTGACATCACAGAACTTTCATTTTAATAGAGACAGCTTGGAAACACATATATTCAAAGCAAGCTATATACAGAATAAATATTAATTAACAAAGAGAAGACAGTTGTATTTAGGGAAAGTGTCCTCTAGAAGGTAAAATTTTACTTGGAACTTACAGGAAGCAGGAGAGGCCATTAGGGAGAGTTGAGGAAAGAGAACATTTTAGCATGAGGAACATCTAAAGAAAATGCCTGGTGCCAAGAAATGCAATGTCTTGTTTAAGGAACTGCTAGGAGGTCAGTGTCACTCCGTAAAAGAAGATATATTGTGGAATGAGGTGGACAAAGACTGGAAAGGCAGGAGAGAGTTAGATTATGATGGAGTTTGAATGCCAAACAGAGAATTTCATATTTACTCCTTGAGGCAAGAGGAAGTCACTGGACCTTATTGGAGGCAGTTAATGGTACGGTGGATAGAGGGTGGTCCAAAAGATAGAAAGATCTGAATTCAAATCCAGTCTTAGATATACTAGGGTTGGACAGAGGAAGATTCATTTTCATCAGTTCAAATCTGGTCTCAGGCATTTACAATCTGTGTGAACCTGGGTAAGTCATTTAAACATGTTTGCTTCAACTATTCATCTGTAAAATGAGCTGGAGAAGGAAATGGCAAACCACTTCAGTATTTTTTCCAAGAAAACTCAAATGGATTGAAAGGTCTGAGCAAGAAGAGTAGTTTTCTTTGTTTTTTACAGTTCTATAGTAATCCATTACATCATGTTCTACAATTTGTTTAACCATTCCCCACCCAATGGACATCTCCTTTGTTTCTAATTCCTTTTTTTGCAATAAAAATATTATTTTTGATATTTTTATGTATATATAGGGATTTTCTTCTTATCACCAACCTGTGGCATAAGCCCAGAAGAAGAACGCCTTTGTCAAATATTATGGATATTTTTGTTACTTTATTTGCATAATTACAAATCTCTTTCTAAAATGATTGCATTGATTCACAACTCCATCAACAATGCATCAATGTGCTTATTTTTCCATAATCTCTTGCTGACAGTATCAAAGCTTTGATAAACCTTTTTTACCAGGTTGCAGAGTATGAGAAAAAACCTTCAATCTCCTTTAATTTGAAATATTCTTATTATCAGTGTTTTTGAACACTTTTGTAAGTTTTTAATACTTTAAAATTTTTTTCTTTGGAAAATTATTTGCTTATATCTACTACTTATCTACTGAGTAATTATCTTGCTTCTATGTGGATATATAAATGATAGGTAGATAAACAGAGAGAGATAAGATTGAGATAGATATGTTATTTGTTTATATATCTTCAGTACCAAAATCTTTTATGAGAAATTTGATTAAGTAAAAAAAGATGTTTCAAAATGAGAACAGGATTTAGACATAAAAGACAATATTATAAGCAAACTAGGAGATAAAAGAATAGTTTACCTGTCAGATCTATGGAAAGGGAAGAAGTTTATGACCAAGGAAGAGATGAAGAACATCATTAAAATAAACTAAGATCAAAAGAAATGTAGTAAATTGGGAAACAACTTTTTAGTATTTCTGACAAAAGACCATTTCTAAAATATATGGGGAATTGAGTCAAATTTATAAAAATAAAGCCATTCCCCAATTAACAAATGGTCAAAGGATATGTAGAGGCTATTTACAGATGAGGAAATCAAAGCGATCCATAATTATATCAAATATTGCTCCAAATCTATACTGATTAGAGAAATGCAAATTAAAGCATCTCTGAGGTACCATCTCATACCTCTCAGACTGGCTAATATGACGAGAAAAGACAATGATCGATTTTGGAAGGGATGTGGGACATCTGGGACACTAATGCATTGTTGGTGGAGCTGTGAACTCATCCAACCTTTCTGGAGAACAATTTGGAATTATGCCCAAAGGACAATAACACTATACATACCCTTTGATCTAGAAATACCCCTGCTGGGTCTATACCCTGATGAGATCATGAAAAAAGGGTAAAAACATCACTTGTACAAAAATATTCATAGCAGCCTGTTTATGGTGGCAAAGAATTGAGTGAATGTCCATCAACTGGATGATGGCTTAGCAAACTGTGGTACATGTATGTTATGGAACACTATTGTTTTAATAGAAACCAGGAGGGATGGGAATTCAGAGAAGCCCAGAAAGATTTGCATGAACTGATGCTGAGTGAGATGAGCAGAACCAGAACACGGGGTTGATGATCAATCTTAATTGACCTGCTCATTCCATCAGTGCAATGATCAGGGACAATTTTAGGGTATCTGGGATGGAGAATACCATCTATATCCAAAGAAAGAATTGTGGAGTTAAAACAAAGACCAGACTATTACCTTTAATTTATATTAAAAAAGGTATCTTGTGTTATTTTGCTATCTCTTATATCATTTTTTTTTCCCTTAAGGATATGATTTCTCTTTCAACACATCCAATTTTGATCAATGTATAGCATGGAAACAATGTAAAGACAATTCAACTGCCTTTTGTGAGAAATGGGGGAAAGTAAGCAAGATTGGGGGAGAAAATTGAAATTCAAAAAACAATAAAAAAAGGTTGGGATTAAAAAAAAAGAGTTATCCATAGAAGATAGGATCTACATTAAAAGACATCATTTTCCCTGTGGGGGGAAAATATTTTTCCCTTATGAATTGTGTCCCATTCAAAATTTATTTAATTGGTACAGAAATCTTCACTTTAATATAATAAAAATTATCTATTTAATTTTTTTGTAATAGCCTTTATCCCTTGTTTGTTTAAGAAGACTCTTAAAACCAAAACTATCTTGATTACCAGAAGAAAAGAAAACTCCTACCAACGGTTTTAAAAGGAATTTGATGTTTCTCTTCCTATTTTGAATTGTGACTTTTAATATTAGGATAATAATTCATTTTGAATTTATTGTAGCATATGGTATAAATCTATTGAAATGGCTTCTTAAATTAGTGTTATTGATACACGTTCTATGTTAAATTATTTCAAATTCAAAAGAATTTTGAAAATTATATGGATTAGTATAAAATCCTAGAATTAGTTTTTTTAAATGGCGGAAGGCATGGTTATTAAAATTTTTAACTGAAAAAATTCATGAGTTTCAGTGGAATTCTAGTTCAAGAGTCTGAAATAAGATCCCAAATGTTTCTTGCAATCCTGTGCTTTGGTAAGAAGCATGGCTTCCAGGTATATGGTCATAGCCACATTGTGCAAGATTTGTCCTGGTCATTTACAGATGAGGAGATCAAAGCAATCCATAGACATATTAAAAAAATGCTCTAAATCATTAATTATTAGAGAAATGCAAATTAAAGCTTCTCAGAGGTACCACCTCACACCTCTCAGATTGCCCAATATGACCAGGAAGGATAATGATCATTGTTGGGAGGGTTGTGGGAAATCTGGGACACTATTACACTGTTGGTGGAGCTGTGAACTCATCCAACCCTTCTGAAGAGCTATTTGGAACTATGCCCAAAGGGCAACAAAAATGTGCATACCCTTTGACCCAGCAATACCACTACTGGGTCTATACCCTGAAGAGATGAGGAAAAAGGGTAAAAACATTACTTCTACAAAAATATTTATAGCAGCCCTATTTGTAGTGGCAAAGAATTGGAAATCAAGTAAATGTCCTTCAATTGGGGAATGGCTTAGCAAACTGTGGTATATGTATGTCATGGAACATTATTGTTCTATTAGAAACCAGGAGGAACGGGATTTCAGGGAAGCCTGGAGGGATTTGCATAAACTGATGCTGAGTGAGATGAGCAGAACCAGAAAAACACTGTACACCCTAACAGTAACATGGGAGTGATGTTCAACCTTGGAGGACTCGCTCATTCCATCAGTGCAACAATCAGGAACAATTTTGGGCTGTCTGAAAAGGAGAGTGCCAGCTGTATCCAGATAAGGAGCTGTGGAGTTTGAACAAAGTTCAAGGACTATTCCCTTTAATTTAGAAAAAAACAGATATCTTATTGTCTGATCTTGTCACCTCTTAGACTTCTCTTCTTGAAGGCTATGATTTCTCTCTCATCACACCCAATTTGGATGAAGGTATAAAATGGAAACAAAGTAAAGACTGACAGAGTGCTTTCTGTGGGGCGGGGGGGAGGGAAGCAAGATAGGGGGGAAAATTGTAAAACTCAAATAATATCTTTAATAAAAATTAATTAAAAAATTTGTCCTGGTTAAAACACATTTGAAGTCTTGTATTTGGTTCTGGGCAATAAATTTTAGAATTATTAAGACACAGAAAGTTCATAGGTGAGTCACCACAATGGTAAATGGGTCTTTATATGGATACTTCTTAGTGTTTGTTCTCCCTTTTTTATAGATATAAATAATATAAAGTCTTTCCCTTAGGAATCATTTTCATTCCCAAATTTTCAAATTGCCTATATACAAATAACTTTGAAAATTCTAAATCCAGTCTTTATTTCACATCTCAACGTCAGATCTGTTTCTCCAATTTCTTATTACACATTTCTAATTACTTACAGGATATTTTAACTTAATTCCCCTTGGGCAACTTCAAATTCAGTATTTCCAAAATTGAACTAGCTTCTTATATCTCCCTCTAAAAACCTCTGTTTATAGTACCTCCATGACTCTATTATCCATAGTCTTGGAATATTCTTAATTCTTCTCTTTCCCTCATCTCTCATATTCAATAATGTATGAAATTTTCTACATCTCTCATATTTTCTTCTCTCTGGCCTTACCTCTGCTACTCTATTAAGAAATTTCATTATTTGTTTCCTATTCCCTTACAGTAGCTTCTCCCCATCTTGCCACTATTAGTTTTATTCTTTGTCTAAATTTTTTTTTCATAACAGCAGAGAAAATCATCATTCTTATTCATAGGCCAGTTTGTATTAGACCTCTTCTTGTAAACAATTAGTGTACAATTCTTGGCATAGTTCATTGAAAATTCACTTTGGAGTGAAGAAAGTCTGATTCAGGTGCTTTCTAAATGTGTGACCCTGGGTGAATCATTTAATTCCTCTAAGCCTCCATTTTCTTACCTGTAAAAATACCTCCTTTCCACAGTTGCTGAAATGCTCTAATGAGATAGAGCATAGTTCTTTTTAAAAGTTAAAGCGCTATATGATTCAAAATATTATTATATTTACCTACAATTAATCAATCAACATTATCAAGTATCTACTCTGTGCTATGTACTGACCAAATTCTTTGGTTATGAGAAGATGGAAGAAAACTGTCAACCAGAAATTAATATACAATCCCTATCTCATACATCTCCATATAATAACCTTTCCTAAATATAGCTCAGAATATTTAGAGAATTGCATCAAATTTGTAAGGTTACAAGTCATTTCCCAATTGATAAATGGCCAAAGGATATGAATAGACAGTTTTCAAATGAAGAAATTAAAGCTATATATAATCATGTGAAAAAAATGCCACAAAATATTATTGATCAGAGAAATGCAAATTAATACAACAATGAGGTAACACCTCACACATATCAGATTGGCCAAAATGAGAAAAAAAAAAAGGAAAATGTGGAAAGGTTGTGGGAGGATTGGGACATTGATGCAGTGCTGGTGGAGCTGTGAACATATTCAACAATTCTGGAGAACAATATGGAACTATGCCTAAAGAGCAATAAAAATGTTCATTCCCTTTGACCCAGCAATTCCAATTCGAGGCCTATATCCAGAAGAAATCATAAAAAATGGGAAAAGTCCCACATGTTCTAAAATCTACATAGCAGCTTTTTTATGGCAAAGAATTGGAAGTTGAGGGGATTTCCATCAATTGGAGAATAGCTGAACAAGTCATGGTACATGAATACTACGGAATATTATTGTTCTACATGAAACCATAAATGGGGGGGTGGCTAGGTGGCACAGTGGATAGAGAACCAGCCCTAGAGTCAGGAGGCCCTGAGTTCAAATCCTACCTCAGACACTTAATAATTACCTAGCTGTGTGGTCTTGGGCAAGCCATTTAACCCCGTTGGCCTTGCAAAAATCTAAAAAAAAAAAAGAAAAAGAAAAAGAAACCATAAATGGGCAGACTCTAGAGAAGCATGGAATGACTTATGGGATCTGATGCTGAGCAAAGGGAACAGAAGTAAGAGAACAATGTACACATAAAAAACAGCATTATGAGATGATCAACCTTGATGGAAGCAGCTCCTCTCAGCAGTTCAGTGAGCTAGGACAACAATTTTAAACCCTCTATGGACAATGGTATCCCAATCCAGAGGAAGAAAAATAAAGCAAAACAAACAAAAAAATACCACAATCCTTCAGAATCTGAATGCTTTATAAAAACTAACTCTTTTTATCTCTTTCCCTTAATCCTAATTACTGAAATAATCTGTAAATATATATTTATGTATATATATTATATACAAAACATGTATGTGTAATGGTAATCTGTTTGCTGCTGAGGGGAAGGGGTGGAAAGGGAGGTGGAAAGAAATTTTGTAATTTAAAAATATACATGTGCATATGGATGAAAAACTAAAAAAGAGATTTAAAAAAGATTACTTTCTAAATTAAATATATATACATATCATATATAAATATATATTTCACATTCACTTTCGTAATCCACTCCATTCCATCTCACCCAGTTTTTCTCCCCACAACCTTTACAAAAACATTTGTAGTAACTGTGATAAAGCCTACTGGGAAGGTTGAAAGGAAAATATAACTTTCTTCTTTTTTTCAAGTTCTCATAAAAAAAGTGAGACATGAATGGAGGCCCAAGTGTCATACCAAATACCCTGCACACAAATTTGAAAAAAAAGTATGGGGGGGGGGGCTAAAGATAAGGTGGTATTGTTGATATTTGGAAATCACTGGATCTCAGGCATAGATGGTGCCACCCAGACCTACCCTGGGTGGAAGAGCAGGTTCAAGCCAATGACAAGAGACTTTTCTGAGTGGACCAGAACACTGAATATTTCAGCCAAAAGGATTGATACTCATTTATCCCATATCGTTTAAGTACAATCCTTGGAACTGTATTCAGCCCTAAGCTAAGGTATTGACTAAAGCTAAACACTCTCATGGTCATCCTCTACCCACAACTTCTAAGTATGTTTTTATTAACTATCCTGAGAGAAATATAAAACTCAAGAGTTACAAATGTAACTTCCCTTGAAGGATATATACAGTTTAATATTCTTTACTAACATGTTCTTTAACCTTTTCATTTGCCTTTTTATGTATTTCTTAAGTCTTATATTAGGAGACTGAATTTTTTGTTCAATTCTGGTCTTTTTATTAGGAAATTTTTGAAGTCTTTTATTTCATTGAAAATTCAACTTTTCCCCGGAATGAATATGCAGAATTTTGTTTGGTAGTTAATTCTTGGTTGTAATGCAAGGTCCTTTTGCCTCCAGAATATCATATTCCAATTCTGCAAATTCTCTAATGTTGAAGCTGATAAGTCCTGAGAAATGTAATTCTGATTGTGCTTCCTTGATATTTAAATTCCTTCTCTTTTGGTTGTTTTCAGTATTTTCTCCTTTAATTAAGAATTATGAAATTGGATTATAATATTTCTTGGAATTTTTATTCTGGGGTCTCTTTATGGAGGTGTTCTGTATATTTTCCCAAGGACTGTTTAGTCTTCTTGCTCTAGGTTATTAGGGAAATTTTCTATTATAATTTTCTTAAAGATTTTTTCAAGCCCCTTTTTAATTTGAGACTTTCAGGTAAACCAAAAATTCACAAATTATCTCTTCTGGATCCATTTTTCAGGTCATTTGTTTTTCCTGAAAAGTACTTTATATTTTCTTCTATTTTTTCCAATCTTTTGGCCTTGTTTGATGGAATCTTGGAATTTCAAAGTCATTAGCGTCCATTTATCCAAGTCTGATTTTTAGGATTTTATCTTCTTCAATTAGCTTTTGTGTTTCCTTTTCCAGTTGAATAATTTAATTTTTAATTGTTATTTTCTTTTTCCAACTGCTTAATCATATTTTTGATGAGTTGCATTCCTTTTTTCTCCATTTTTTGATGACTTTTATTCTTTTCCAATTGGTCATTTTCTTATTCTAAAAGGGCGTTTATTCCTTCAGTTAATTTTTCATAATTCTCCTGCAATGTTCTTGTTTCTTTTTTTCCATTTTTCTTCTATTTTTTCTTTTTTGGTTTTTAAAATAATTTTTAAGTTTTTCCATGAAGTTTTGGATTAGAGATAAATTCATAAACTCCTATGAGATTTTGCATATATGTAATTTTCACTGTTTTCTTTTTCTGAGATGGCGTTTTCATCATTCCTATCTGAAAAGTGCTTTCTATGATTATTGCTCTTTCTGGGGTTTTTTTGCTCATTTTGATAGTTGAGTACTACTCCTGGAGTACAGAGCATAGTTCTAATTTTTTTCTTCTGGGACTGGGTTCTGGTCCCTAGCTTATCACTTGCCAAGTTGTTCCCTATGCAGAGGTTTGTTTCCTTCTTTATGCCCAGGCTTTGCCTAGTCAGTAGTTTGTTCTGAACCCAGTCCCATGTGCTGTCCCAGTTTCAGACTTTGTCTGGGGTTGGGTATCTCTCCTGGCCTATTAACATACTGGCTTTCCGATCCAGGACCTGAGCTGTTCTATGGCTAAGAGCCTCCCATTGGCTTTCCTACTCTCATGTCTATGCTGGATTATATTTCACCCTTATCCCCAAAGAGACAGACCATTACTGAAGATCCTCCACAACACTGTGAGGTGAGAACTTGTTTTGCTATGTTTTTGGTGGGATCTATAACTTTAAGGTCTATGTAGAAGCTTCATTTAAAATTGTATCCAGAAAAGCTCCAGTAATATGTAAGCTTCATGCTGCCATCTTGGCTCCACCCTGAAAGTCCTCTTAATATTGTTTGATGTATTGAAAAATAATTGGATAATTGAGAGAATAAATTGATGAAAAAGTAAGAAGGAAATAATGAAAACAGAATCAAAGAACTGGAAACAAAATATGGGATTATTCTCATTATACTTATTGTAAAAGTACAGCTTACAATTATAGCTGCCAAGAAATAGAATAGTCTACACTAAAAAGTTATAAACTATTTTCACTGGAGAACTTCAAGTCTAAGCTGGATGACCACAAACTGGGAATACTGTGGTTATAAAAAGGTATGTTTTTTTAGAGTTAGAATTTCTAAGGTTCTTTCCAACTTTCAAATTTTTTGATTCTATGACATTTCAAGAATTATTATTCTAAGCCATGTTTGCTTAGTTAGCTTCTCACTTCAAAAAAATATTTTTCTTCTAAAAAATCAAGGAATAAAATGTGGCAAAAGGAGTAGGAAAGAATGCATTTTTTAATTGTTTTCCTTTTCCAAGATGAATCTATGTTTCTTATTCCTTCCCCAAATGCATTCAAACTACTTTTAGTAGTTCTCACATATGTCATATCTGGTCTGAAGTTTCTCTGGCTGTATCACATAAACATGTCATTGATTATAAACCAATTTTTCTAACACTTTTGCTAAAAACTGTAAAATTATAAACTTGAGTATTGCTTAGTGAGACATCTGCTAGTGTCAATGGTTTCTTCAATAGTGTTACTTGTCTAAAACTTTCTGAACCATCTATGACTCCAGATACAAATTTATAAATGATCAACTAATAGAAAAAAGAAAAAACTAATCATTCTTTACTCAAATATACAGGAACTTTGTTAAAGAAATATATTTGAAGTAAGAACTTTGACTTTTATTCATTAATAATCAGTCAATAGAAAAAAATTAACTATCTGCTGTGAGCCAAGGAAATAAAAAAAATGATAAAAGATGACCCTGCCTTCATGTAGCTTACAATCTAATGGCTGGGGGGGGGGGGGGGAGTTTAGATAACAGGGAAACAAATACAAACAAATTAGGTTATACATAGGATAAAGAGAAAATAATTAACAGAGGGAAGACAATAGAATTAAGAGGGGTTGGGAAAACTTCCCTTTAAGAGCTGACATTTATTTGTAAATCAAAAGAAGACAATCAAGTATAAAGGCAGAGTTGAGGGGGGAGAGAATTCCAGGCATGAAGAACAGAAACAGAATATACATCAAACCTCCAGAAAGAGTGTCTTATTTGGGAAAAAAAGAGCCAGGAGGCCAATATCACTGGGTCAAATAACATTTGGCAGGTAAGATTTAAGAATAATGAATTGAGCACCTAGTGTGGAGGCATATTGTTCTATGAAATTGAAACTGGTTAGGAAAGCAAAAGCAGGATGTATATGAGTTCAATTTGGGGCATGTCTAGTTTAAGATGTATACTGGACAAATAGTTCTAGTTGTCTGAAAGCAATTGGAGATAAAATTAGCAATTGGAGATTCAGTTAGATGTAGATTAGAAGAAAAGTTAGGCAGGAGAGGTAGATTTAATAATCATCAGCAAAGAGATAGTAATTAAATATATGGGAGCTGATAAAAAGATCAAGTGAATTTGGACAGAGGGAGAAGAGAAGAGGACTTGACAGAATCCTGAAGGATACCTATAATGAGAAGGTAAGACCTAGATGGAGATCCAGCAAAAAAGACCAAAAAAGAGTCCAATAGGTAGGAAAAGAACCAAGAAAGAGTAATGTGTTTCAAGCCTAGAGAAAATAGAATATTAAGGAGGAGGAGGTGAACAGTAATGTTAAAGGTCCCAGAAAAATCAAAGAGAATGAAATATTTTATATTTGGGATTGTCACAATAGTTATCTCAAAGCAGCACAAACTAACACTGAGATCTTTGAGAGATCTCACTGTCAGTCATGGGAGGCCAGGAGGTAAAAAGAAAAAAAAATTAACAGAAGAAAAGGAGAAAGAAGAACCTTATGGTTATCATTACAAAATTGAAAAAGCTCTTTTCCTTCCCTTTAGTGCTAAATGGACTCCAGCTAAATCTTTGTTCCCATATCTCCACCTAAATTCTCCATTCTGTGTCTCTCTATTCTATTTTTTCATTTCTTAAATTATGCTATGAACCAGAAGTTAACTGAAGAAAATATATGGCTCATTTTATCATAAATAGTAAACGCAATAATCTGACTCACAAAATCATTACTATTACCAAAAGGTTTTCAATTTAATTTCTTCCAGTAAGTGCCCAAGGTCTAATTAATGATGAGAGAAAATCAGAAACTATGTATCAAAACAAAAAGAAAAACAAATATACAAATAGGTAGCTTTCACTGTCAAAGTTGGAGAATGCACTAAGAAACAGGCTTTTAGTTGCTGTTTAGTCATTTCAGTCATGTCTGATTCTTCATGACCTCATTTGTGGTTTTCATAGGAAAAAATATTAGAGTGGTTTGCCATTTTCTTCTCCTTTTATAGATGAGGAAATTGAGGCAGTGTTAAGGTTTATGAGTTATTCACTTAGTCAGGGTCTGAGACCAGACTTGAACTCATGGAGTCCTTCTCTAACCCAGCACTCTATGCATCCTGCCACTAGCTGCTGTAATACAGGTTTACTCTGATTTAAATAAAATTAATATGTAACAATCCAAATATATCCCCACAAATATGGGAACTCATCAATGTGATCACTTTTTCCAATGGTGCTTATACCAATCTCTCCATGAGTGCTTATCCTATATTACACTTTTTCCAATGTTTCTACCCATTTTCTCTATGATGTCCACTCAATATTCTCAGAACTTTTTTCTCTTGCCTTTACTCTTTATCAATAGAGCTCTTGTACAAATAGCACTATCTAGCATAGTGCCTAACATCGAGTCAGAGTCTGATAAATGTTTGTGGATTAATTGCTCACGCCCCTATAATTACATGAGAGGTCTACTTTTAAATTTAGATGTATATTTTACCAATAATATCCTATATATATCTTACCCTACCTAATTTCTCATTTTAAGAATGCCAGTTTCTTCACAACTTCACAACTACCATGCTCTTTGCATGATCCCAAATGTCAATTCATTTAATGCTGTTATATAGCAAATCAACATTAACAGAAGAATTTTAGCATTTAAAATATGAATCTTTATTACAGGGAAAAGCTTGAATGTGGCAACACAATGACTGCTATCATGAATGAAACTTGCTTTAAAAATGGAGTACCCAAAGAATTGATTTGAAATGTGAATCCCCCTTCTTAGCTATTAATTACATATAAGTAACTTATTGACAAGACAACTTATTGATAAGGTAAGTACCTTATTTGGTTAGAAAAGAAAATTAAGCTAATATGAGTAGTCAATAGTCAGTCAGTTGAAGAACAATCAGAAATGTTGTGAAGGTGAAGAAAGGATGTTGCCCCAAGCTTTAGCTATACCCAGTCTGTATCTATCCTAGTCCATGCTTTCTACTCAATCAATTATAATGGGTTGTAAATAATCTGATGGTAATAGGGTCTATTCATGATGTCTGTTAAAAGAAGTACAGGTGAGTCCAGTATTAATTACACCCACGGTATTAAAAAAGTGAAAATGTGAGATAGCTTGATTTTGATATAGTTGTCCCTGAGAATACTCACAGTTAAAATTTCTTCAGACTGGCAACAATTCATTAACCAGTGGGTGGAGTTAGAACTGATTTTGTTGAGCCAAGTCCCAATGAAATATCCTATTTCTGAGCTCTTGTCCTAAAAGATATTCCCCATTTTAAAAAAAGTTGTGCTATTTCAGCAATTTCTTGCTTAACATTGACAGTTGCCATTTCACAAATATTAAAGAGGTTGAAACAACCTCTAAGATCATTAAATCCATCCCCCTGGCAGTGTAGGTAAAGCAACTGATGCAAAACTATTATTCCGGTAGGTTATATTTGGTTCCATAGCTTCTAGTAAAAATAATATTAACAGAAACCTAGGAAAGAGTGGTCTAAACACAGGAAAATTTTTTGGTAAAAATAATAGTTGTTGCTTACTTCTTTCCTATTTTATATTGTCTATTGTAATTACAATTTTCTAATTGTCTAAAAACAATTTTTTAAAAATTTAATTTCCTTAAGGCAATAGGGTTAAGAGTGACTTGCCTAAGGTCACACAGCTAGGCAATTATTAAGTGTCTGAGGCTGAATTTGAACTCAGGTCCTCCTGACTCCAGAATCAATGCTCTATCCACTGTGCTGCTCCAGCAGCAAGGTGTTCTCTAGTGACATTCATGCAATGCCCACTTCTTGACATTTATCTATATATAGTAATCAGAAAATGAGGGTTACAGTGAGTCTAGGTTGAAACTTATGTTTCTGAGATTCCAATATTCAAATTTACTTGGGGAAAGTAAAATATGACAGATATTATCATATAATTTAAACTTATAGCTTTTTAAACATCTTTTAAAAATCATTTGATATACAATATATGCTTAAATGATTTTCATTAACTTTATAACCTTTTGAAAAGCATTTAATTCTTTATTACAAAACTAATATTTAATCAGTGATTTTTAAATTTATCTTGGATAAATTTCTTAATTTTTCATTACAGATTACACAATTCAAGCTTGTGCTGCAATATTACAACTTGTTTTGTCAATTTCTAAAATTCTCAAACAATTTTACTCCTAAATGCATAATATATTTATTAATAGTCATTTATTGTTCCCATAATGGGCAATCAGCTCCTAAAAGCAAAATGTCACAAAACATTGTTTAGTGAATATAGATATAATGAATAGATGCAGATCTTACAGATTCACCAGAATTTTTTTCTGACAACAGTTTTTGTGTATTATTGAAAGAAAACCTGACTTTCACAGTAAAAATATTCAGTATCTCATTATTTGTATTTTCTTGCCTAAGACAAGAACAATTTTCAAAATAAAGCAAGAACAGTTCTTCATTTTTTACTGGTATCTTCACTATTATTCCAACTTTAAAAAAGCTAGATTTTTCTATAGATAGAGCTTTTTAAAAATGCAACTAGCATTATGATCTTGAATGATTTTTGAATCACTTGACTTCTCTTTAATAACCACTGTTACAATATCACTAACAGTCACTGAAATGTGCTCTTAAAAAAGCTATAAACCTTGCATATTTTCTTGGAATAATATTTTACTTTAAAAATACAAATACAAAATAAAGCAAAGAAGTGCATATTTAAGGCATAATCTGATAACTATCTAAAGTGGGAAACCTTTTCAAGGTCACAATTTATAAGCCTACCTCATGTCATACTGGTCTCAAAAAGTGAAACCATAGCAAAATTATTCCAGATATTCCACATTTGAATCGCATATATATCTCTGTGTATATATACATATTTGCATACCTGTATTTTTATCTATCCATAAGAAATGATACTTTTTTTTCCATTTTGTTTTTTAGGTTTTTTGCAAGGCAATGGGGTTAAGTGGCTTGCCCAAGGCCACACAGCTAGGTAATTATTAAATGTCTGAGGCTGGATTTGAACAAAGGTACTCCTGACTCCAGGGCCGGTGCTCTAACCGCTATGAAACCTAGCATCCCCGAAATGGAACTTTTTTTAAAGAATTCTTTTGGAAAGATTATTTCCCACAATACTTCCCTGTTAATTTTAATACATTAAATTTACTTTGGGAAGACGTTTTATTTTATATAATAAAATTACCCATTTTTCCTCATCCTCTCTGTAACTTGTTTTATCCATAGATATGGAAGTAATTTCTTCCTTGCCTCTCTAATTTTTTTAACAATATGATCTTTTTTTTTTTTTATCAAAGTTCTTTATTTGCGGGGCGGCTAGGTAGCCTAGCGGATAAAGCACCAGCCCTGGAGTCAGGAGTACCTGGGTTCAGATCCGGTCCCAAACACAATAATTACCTAGCTGTGTGGCCTTGGGCAAGCCACTTAACCCCGTTTGCCTTGCAAAAGCCTAAAAAAAGTTCTTTATTTGCTTACAATACATTCTGTATTAATTATAGCTGGTCTAACTCTAATTTTTTTTGTACTATGTCAAGATAATGTATAGTTTTTCCAGTAGTTTTTGTCAAACTTTCCCCATAACTGGGGTCTATCATTAAAGCATTATGGTATGATTATGAATCTTTTGTGCTTAAGCTGATCCACTGATTTTCTCTTTAAAAAAACAGACTTCTTATGAATCCTGCTTTTTACAATTTGAGATCTGATACTGTTGGACTCCTTCCTTCCTTCCCATGTTTTTCATTGTTATCCTTAGCATTCTTGACCTTTTGTTACTCCATATTACTTTTCCTAACTCTTTAAAATATTATTAAAGTATTTTGATAAATGGATATTAAAATTAATTGTATTGTCATTCTTATATTGACTAGGTCAGAAGTACTCAAGTTTTCTATAATTATTTAGGTGAATTTATTTCTTTTTAGGTTTTTTTTTTCAAGGTAAATGGAGTAATGTGGCTTGCCCAAGGCCACAGAGCTAGGTAATTATTCAGTGTCTGAGACCGGATCTGAACCCAGGTACTCCTGACTCCAGGGCTGGTGCTTTATCCACTATACCACCTAGCTGCACCATAGGTGAATTTATTTCTAAAGCTATGTTTTATGGTTAGATTCATATATCCTTTGGATGAATCTTGAAAGATAATCTTGTAATTATTTTATAGTTCCTGAAGTTTTATTTACACAAATTTTTTTCTCTCCTTGCTAGGTTTTATTGGTAATCTACAGAAATGGTATTATAATTATATATATATATATATATATATATATATATATATATACATATATATATATATATATATATATATATTGATTTTAATACTTTTATTTGAATCTTCAGGGATCTCTTTGTACCTTATCCTATGCATATTTCTTCAATTTGCTTTTTTTTAATCCTTGCATTACTGGAGTTAGTACTTCTAGCACTCTGTTAAATACTAATGGCAATAATGCATTTTTTACTTGATCCTTGATCTTATTAGAAAGCTCTTGAAAACTTCTCCATTACAAAATTGTGAATTCCTTAATCTATTTAAATATTATTTGGTACATAAGGAAAGATTCATTTATTCTTATGTTTTCTAGAGAATTGAATAGAATAGAATGTTGAATTTTTCTAAACCATTTTCAATTGAAATTAATCATATTGTCATCATTATTCATATTGTTAATGTTACTAATTATATTATTATTCTTCCTTCTATTGAACAAATCCTGAATTCAAGTATAAACTCAAACTATTCACAATGCATAATAATTTTAATATGTTCTTATAGATTACTGATGAATATTCTATTTTAAAATTTTTATATCAATATTCAATAAGGATATTAGTGTGTAGTTTTCCTTCTCAGTTTTGTCTCTCTGTGGTTGAGATATCAATCCATATTTGCATTATAAACAGAGGTTGAAATGGTGATTTCTATTTATTGTAGACAGGTAATTTAGTATAAGAACTTATTAATTTCTCTTAGAATATTTGATAGAAGTTATTCACTCAATCATTAATTTTTTCCTTTTGGGAAATCATTCACAGCTTATTCAATGTATTTATATATATATACTGCATTATCGAAATAATGTATTTTTATCTTATTCATCTGAATGCTCTATATTTTAAAAGTATAACATATATTCTATCAATTATCAATTTTCTCAACCTATCTTTAGAAAAAAACATTTCTAATAATTTCTTTTATTTTCTCTATTTGAAAACGTGTTATAACCTCTAGTAGATCATAAATGTCTAAAAGGAAAATTTTCACTTCATTTATATTGTTTATGCCCACTCTTTTGCTCTTAACAGGAATATTTCAATTTTATTTGACTTCCTCCCAACTCTCACTGACCCTGGAAACTTGCATCTACTTTAGGAAGGTGACATTACCTTCAGATAGTAGAGGTAATCTTAAAAGTTTATGGCATACCACCACTGAGATTATTAAGTCACCTAATTAGCACTTATTTACTAATGTACTATAGTAAGAACAATTTGTAATAGCAACCTCTCCTAGAAATCTAGGTCATTAATTTTCAAGTACATAGAGAACCTCATGAAAAGTGGACTCAAATTTAGAGTAAAATAATGGCAAATGGCATATGTAGGACAAATACATGACAAAGGGGTAACTTATAGCTCCAGATTACTAGAAGTCATTCTGATGATTTATGGAGATCTGATATAAATAAATTTCCAGTTAGCTGTAGCTCCCTTCTGGGTTCTGAGTAGTGGTACCCACAGAAACTCCTAAAACAGTCCCTTTTTTGTGTTTAGTTTTCCCTCAATGGCTCTTCATTCTCAGTTTGATATACTGTCTCCCTCTTGTATGGTCTATCTAGTTACATTGTCAATGATAGAAGTACTGTAACTCTCACTAGGCTCATTCATTCCCATTTCCCTACACTGCCCTGCATTGTATTTTTGGTACAAAGAATCAATCTCTTCAAGATACTCTTGAATCTCAAATCTTCCAAATTCTTATTACTTCAATACTGGACTACAAACTGCAAAGATTGCTTGCTGAATTATTAATAGAACCAGGTGTCTAATTTTTTCAACCAATCACAAAATATGACCTAGGTGATAGCATCTGTTTTCATCTAAGTACTTCACCCTTCCATAACTAATTAGAAAATTGTTCTCAGCATTTTATGTCTTTGATTGTTTGATTGGGCTTTTGGTGGAGATGTAAACTTTCCTCCCTTAGACTCACATTCAATATGTTCATTGAAATTGAAGGAAAAAATGGATTTTGATGAAAGGATTAAAGATTTTTAATTTGAGTACCTAAGTTGAAATGTTGGTTGATCTACTTAATAGCTACATGCCCTTGAGAATGTTACTGAACTTCTCTGGGCCTCCAATTCTTTGTATGTCAAACAAGAGAATTGTGAGGTAGGGCAAAAATAATATTGTTTCTTATATTAAAAAAAAAAGTTTAGATCAAATTCCTGATCTGTTACATACTACCTATGAAACTTCACACAAGTAATTTAACAGCACTGGTTTGTAAAATGAGAGGGTTAGCATTAACAGCTATTATGTCATTTCCACTTTTTCATTCAAGATTTCATGAACAGCTAGGTGGTACAGTGGATAGAGCACCGGCCCTGGAGTCAAGGGGACCTGAGTTCCAATCTAGCTTCAGATACTTAATAATTACCTAACTGTGGGACCTTGGGCAAGTCACTTAACCCCATTGCCTTTAATTAATATATATATATATATATATATATATATATATATATATATATATATATATATATAAATTTCATGAACAATTTACAATATAGGTGAATTGAAATGAATTAAATTCAATTGGTTCTGGGACAACTTTCTTCATGTTGGCATGGTAAATATACAAACCCTCCACACATACACATAATATAAAATAAAGGTCCTCAGGCATTATCTAAATCACCACCCCAATAAAATAGGTTAAAATGAAAAATAATAAGGAAATAAATGAAAATGTCTAAGAACTATTATGCTGTATCAGCAACAACTGCTACTACAAGACTTGACTCTAAGATCATAAAAAAGATTAGAGTGGTTACTGTGAGGCCTTAATTTCAGATTACATTGTCTAGGGGATGGAAATCCCCAAATATTTTTGAAATCCTTTAGCATCCTTCAAAAATATTACAAAGTGAATTGTACCATTCATTTTTTGTGTATCCAATGGTAGACATAAGCACAAGATAATTCAACATTATTTGACTGCTCAGCTAATCATGATCTCTGAAGGCAGGGATTTCAAGCTACCCCAGATGGAAAAGGGGATAAGTCATAATGGGGTGAAGTTCAAAGTCATGCAAAGTTGTAGTTGTACATATTCCATGAACAAATAATGAGATTTCATTTGTAAGCTTCTACTCCTTTCCCCTAGCTTTGAAATTTTATCCCAATCTGTTATTTGAATAATTGAATGTCTTCATTAGCAAAACCAAAGTCTACTGGCAGAATATTTAAAGAATCTGTAAGAAAAAAAAAATGTCTATAGGTCTCTGCTAGAAGTAATATGAGTTGTTCTGTTAGATACACCTTTTAAGTTTGCATTCACATTGATATTTCTATTTCCTTGAGTCCCATATGGACTTTCAAATATTAAAGTTGACACCAATGTCATATAGGCACCTCTAAACAACTTGTACTACTACTACTATAATAGCAATATGAGTTATAACTGATAACAATAATAATAGTTATGATTAAAAATACTTGCACTACTACTTTTTAGTTTAAAAAGTACTTTCTTATGCCCAGTATGTTGCATTGTATACAGCAGGTAATTAATAAGTGTGTCTGTTGAAATGAATTGTTTGCATATGGTGTATATATGTATGCACATATATGAGCATATATATATATATATATATATACTCATCTAACCTCTGTAAAGTGAATATCACAAATTTAATTGTCTCCATTTTAAAGTTGTAAAAACTGAAGCTCAGAAAATTTATACTAATTTTTATATTGAAAATATAGGATGCTTGACAAGTCTTAAGCATTGAGAACTTAAATTGTATTAATATTTTGGGAATATCCTGTATAAGAATTATATATGGAAGCCAGGTCTCCTAGAAAGTGTTCTTCCTACAACATGTCCATACCCAATTAATGTAGGATTATATATTATTATATATGGAAGCCAGGTCTCCTAGAAAGTGTTCTTTCTACTACATGTCTATACCCAATTAATGTAGAATTTGCACTATTTCACTATTTGATGTTGCACTTATGCAAAATATGACAATTTCAATGCAATGGAAATATGCTCTTTTATATAAAATAATGTGACCATTTCAAGGGTTTCATTATTTGTATCAACTGAGACCTAATTATATAAGACTTCACCTCAAAACTCATAGGATTATTAAATGAGAGCTACATGGATTTTTAGATGTCATCAAGTTCAAGGTATACAGATGAGGAAATTGAGAACTAAGTGATTCACCTAGGGCTATGAGAGTAAGAAATTTCCAAAGTGGTATTGGAACTTAAGTCTTCCATAGTTTTAGTTTGCCTATCTGCTATGCCAAATTTACTTAAGGGAATACTCTTTGAAGAATGAAATCTGGAAAATTCTTCTACTAAGAACATGTGTATTCAAGATCATTCCCCATATTGTTCTACCCATCTCACTCCCTTGATCTGAGGGGAATATTAGAAATTATTTTTCTCTACACTATCATTTTATAATTAGGAAATCAAGACCCATAGAGATGAGAGGACTAGCCTAAGTCAGTAGCAAAGTCAGCTAGGTGGAGAAGTGGGTACAGTATTGGACAGGAAGATGAGTTCAAATTTGATCTCAGATACTCATTAGTTTTGTTAGCCTAGGTAAGTCACTTAATCCTGTTTCTATCAATTTCCTCAACTATAAAATGAGCTGGAGAAGGAAACAGAAAAACCACTACAGTATCTTTGCCAAGAAAAGGAAATTATGAAGTAAGACAAGACTGAAACTTAACAATAACATCAGAGGGGCAGCTAGGTGGCTCAGTGGATAGGGCACCGGCCCTGGAGTCAGGAGTACCTGAGTTCAAATCCGGCCTCAGACACTTAATGATTACCTATCTGTGTGGCCTTGGGCAAGCCACTTAACCCTATTGCCTTGCAAAAAAAACCCCCAAAAAACAATAACATCAGAAATACAACTTAGAATGAGATCAACCTAACTACCTAAAATCAATAGTGATTTGCTTCCTATATCTTATTACAGCTATGGAAATGATGTGAATTGAAATATGAATAGTCATGTAACTGGATGGATACATTCAACATTAAATGAGTGACTTTGGTCTTTTGGTTGAACAAAATGGAGCTGATGGTTACTATGAATTCATTTAAAATATGCTGAATTGAATGAGGGGGAAATAGTCTTAAATTTTAATTCTGGTACCGCATTAACTAGTTATCTGGCTAGAAAACGTCACTAAACATCTCCAGATCTTCTCTTCCTCATTAGTAAAATTAAGAGAATGGAATAGATGTTCACAGAGTATCTAGATTAATAGCTTAATTGTTCAATAGGAACAGTTTTACAGCATGAAGGGGCCTCAGATGCTAGCTAATCCAACCTTTCATTTTAAGGTTGAAGGAATTTGGGACCAGGGAGGTTTAATAACTTGCCCAAGATCATCACAGTAATATGTGGCTGAACCAGCATCCTGTCCTTCAGATCCTGTGACTCCAAGTTCAGAGTTTTTCCACGCTCTCTCCTTTGCAGCATTCCTGACCTATATTTCATTAATATGTAAAATAAAGTGAAGAATTGAAATTTTCTAGCCATTTCAAAGGGGAAAAAATAAATACCACATTTTATCTCAATTCTGTCGATATTTCAGTGAAATTGGCTGGGGACAATTTGGCCTAAGTCACCTAGAAAAATAATGCCAGAGTTCTCCTCTTAACCATGTGTAAAGACATCCAGAAATTTATTTTCTGTCCATCTATGCCCTCCAGTGAGCAGAATCAATCTGTTAGAAAGGATTATAAACTTAGCTGGATGAACTTGGGCTATTTAAATTAATATATATATATATATATATATATGTATATGTATTTCCTAAAGCAAAATCCTGAAGTCAGCATGCATACATGCAACCAGAAACAAACATCTTCAATGTATATTTATGTAAACTTCTTGTTGCATTTCTATTTTAGGATGCTATGTAATCAGGAAAGTTAGCATGGATGTCCTGTTACATCTAGTCATTTGAAAATTACTTTTCTCTTTCCTGAGTTTTTGTAGTCATACAATGTTCTTCAGTTGTATCCTCCTAAATTAAGTCTAAATGTCTCTTTGATTCATTTTTACTCAAAAATCTAGTAGTTGTTTTTTCCTGGAAAGTCATGTCCTCATTCCTACCATCCATATATGTAACATTAAATATCTAGATTTCATACACATTTATGCAAGCATTTAGATGCTATTGGGTTGCTAAATGTAAAATATAGTCATTTAAGGGAAATTTAAGTTGAAGAACGTCATAACTGTTTGGTTTCCCAACTTTTTAATTTCAAAAATTTCCTTGAGAATTGTCATAGACTAAACTAACTTCTCTCCCAGCTTTATGAATCCTTTTAGGAGTTGAAAACTATACTGAAAAGACCCCTGATTCCCAGTGAAACTAAACTCCTGTCTATTCCCAATTACTGTATTTCCCTTTGCTGCATCCTTCCCAAATCCTATTATCTTTCCTATTGCCTACAGTCCAATAGTGGTCAGGATATCCAAGATGGAATCAGATAAATACCTTATAAATCTATAGTATCACTCACTTTCATCATATTTGTCCCTCTTGAAGATAATCTCTTAAATCTAGGTTGCTGTCTCTAATGCGGCTGTGCACTGAACTGATGGTTTTGCAGATTTATCCACAACATCCTCCAAATCCTTTCCTGTGTGTATGTTCTGCATAATTGCCTCTTTGAGCCTATACTGATTGTTTTGTATCTTTATACCTGAATTGCATTTGGCATCTTCTTCCTTAATCACCCACCAATTCAAATCCTTTTCAATCTGATAATATTGTGCCTTATTATTTGCTAAGACTTCAATTTTAGCATCACCAACAAACTCAATGATCTTCTCTTCTCTCTATGTGTCCCCAAATACTTAAGCATTATTCTCAGAGCTTCTGAAAGTATTGTATTCCTAACCCCTTCGAACCTGGAAGCTTTCCTTCTATGGCTGCCTTTTGTCTACAGCTCTTAAATTAGTTTTTCTGTCCAATGTGTTATTTTGCCTCTTATTCCATGGGCCTGCTTTAGATATTAATCTCCAATGTGAAACCTTGTCAAATGCTTTTTGAAAATCTAAGTATAGCACATTCACTGCATTTCCCTTATCTATCATGGCAGTAATATCAGCAAAGAGCTCAAACAGATTAGTGAAGCATGACCTCCTATGAGTAGTTCTAGCCTGGCTATCTTCAAGCAATATATTTATAGTCATTCTTACTCTTCCTCCTTTGACAGATTCCAAGAATTCCTCAACATAGATATTAGTCAAGGGAAACAATAAACAATCATTTCTCAGCATTTGTTTTGTTTTGCTTTCACATCTAATGGAAGAGGAACATTATGTCTAGTTCTCTATACTCATCATATGCAATCTTTAGAACTGGGTTCTCCCAGTGCATATTGGATTTGTGTGAAACGGAGGGGGGGGAACAAGGAAAAGAAAACATTAGCCCTGAAGTTAGAAGACACAAGTTGAAATGTTAGTTCCCATTTATTGATCTTCTGAACATAAGTTTATTACTTAACCAACTTGAGATTTTCTTCCATTAATTAAATGATAGTTCACATGTTATAAAGCTTCATTTTCAACAAATAATTGTCATGACAATTCTATGAATTATGTAAGCATAATATCCATTCACCATTCGCAGAGAGGAAATTTGAGGCTCAGAGAAATTTTATATTTTTTCCACAGTTACAAAATTAGTGTCAGAGTTGAGATTTGAATATGAATCTTTGGACACAAAGTTTCAGATTTTTTCTTCTGTTATCCTTTCTTGCTCTACTTCTTTACAAAGTAGTTTCCAGGAAAGTGCTTTGTAAGTAGTAAAATGTTAAACATAAACAAAATAATTAATATCATTATAATTATAACATATCATACAAAATAAGGAATTAGGTATTTAATACCTGTGTGACAATAGAAAACTCAACCCCACTCCAGGTTGGTACTGTGAAATGTAGGATTAAATGTGATAGGACTGTGGTGGGATTATCAGAGAGTGATTTGTCATTATATTTGAATGAAGGGGACACATCTTAATGATAAAATCCTGGTCATAATCTCATTAGTTTCTCTTATTCCAGACCCAATATTCTCCATCATAATAGCTATTAATATCTATCCTGAAATTTTAAAAAAATGTATTTATTTTTGATTATTTGTATATATTTCATTTTTACTCATATGTGTGCCCTTCATTAGACTACAATCTCCTTGAGGGTGGCTACTTTTTTATTTTTTAATTGGTTTCATCAATGCCTAGCAAAGTAACTGGCATATAGTAAGTGCTTAATAAATCGCTGTCAAATTAATGAATGAATGAATTAAGGAAAATGTAATCACTAATTACCAAGCAGTTGGGAGTAAGACTACAAGTGGTTACCAGATGGATATATTTGAGACTCCATACCACTAGGGGATAGGGACAGGTTGTGGATGGCAATAGGAATAGGGAGAGTGAGGATATTAGAGCATTTACTCAGCCTGCTGCTGAATCTGAATTTCAGGCTTATCATGGTCTCTTATACAATGGAAATAACACTGATTTCAATGCCATCTACTAAGAACAACTATAGTGTATTAGCTGTACATGGAAGGGCAAATATAAACACATTAAATAATTTCTCTGTCTATCTTCTCCATGGTTCATGTTACGTAAAGTATAAGCCTGACAGAAGTGTAGAGAAAATCCCAACTTTCTCAGAAAACATTAACCACATATCATCATAAACAGAATTATGACCAAGAACTTCCTATCTTATTTCTAAAATAGGGATAATAATACTGAAATTTGTGGCCACTTACATACTTAGGTATAGATAAACACTTTTTCCCTTTCTAAATTTCTCCAGCTGAATCTTTCAATGGAAAATGGAAGTACCAGAATTTGTTCCTTCAATTGTGTTCATCTTATTGGTTGTGTGGATAATTGTGCTAACATGAGTAAATAAATAAAACAGGTTCACATTCTTCATATAAGCTATGAACTTGGTTCTTGATTCACAGATCAAAAAAAACTTCAACCTGCTTTCTCTTTCCTTTGCCCTCTTTATATTCTATTTAATACATAGGACTCTCCTCAATACCATTTAATATAAATATTTCAAGATAGCAACTATTATTTTTATTTACATCTGTAGGCCTTATTTCCCCAAAATCTAGATAGCATCTTACATAGAAAAGAAGCTTGAAAAATACTTATGAAATTGAATTAAAATTTGTATGGAGGTTAAAGGGAAAATTCGGTTTTCTTTGACTGTACAGTCACAACTCTATCCACTGTTACATGTTGCCTCTACTAACAAAAATTACCAAATATCTATACAATAATTATGCTTAAAGTTCAGTAAAACTAACTCATGTTCAGTATCTGAAACAATACTAAATATTCCACACCCATTGCCCATCTATATTATGGAGAAAGGTTCGGTTTCTCATTTATTCTCTGGAGTCATGCTTAGTAATTATAATTATTTAGTATTCAATTTTATTAGCAATTTTTCTTTAAATCTACATTTTAATCATTTTTAATATTGTTGCCTTGGTTCTGCTTTCTTCACCTTGCATCCATTTGCATACATCTTCCCATGCCCTTCTGAATTTTTTATCTATATTATGTCTTACAGTACAATGATATTCTATTTTATTTGTATAATTTAATGAACAACATATATATATATATATATTTATCTTCTTCCTTATTGTTTAGGAGATAGTGAGTATAGAAAAAGTAGATGTTTCTGAGTTACAGACAAAAATGCCAATAGGGGAAATTTATACTCATTGAGGCCTAGCTTTTGGATTGCAAATCAAAGGCTTGGGGCTGAGTTAGAAGCAGTGTATTTCATCTCATCAGCCACTGGCATGAGTAAACACCCAGGACTAAGAAATTCCCAATGTACCCAAAACAAAAATAAAAATATATCTTTCCAAAATTTTGAATAGTATAAGTTAATTTCTCTTTTATTAGTGTTTTAAAATGATTGCTGTCAAAAGCAGCATCCATAATCTAGGTTTTGCTAAATATTTCCTGTTCTCCCTAAAACTGTTTCCTATTAGCTTCAGTGAAATTGTTTAGATTTTATTTGACAGATTACATCAAGTAATTGCTTTAAGAAGAGCTAACATAATTTATTGACTATCTTGGTTAAACACAAACACATACACATTCACATTTCTTCATTCTACTAATGTTTCTGCAAAGAATGGCATTGCCTTTTCCTGCACAATTAAAACACCATCACCAAATGAACAAAAACAATCTGCATGTGGTCACCATGAAGCACAAACAATCAGTGTAATACTTAAGGCATTACAATCTAAGCTCAATGACAAAAGAGAGAGTTCCAGAAAGTCTTTCAGTATTTTATGGTGAGACAGATTGGAATCATTACTCAGGTGTCATTTAAGGTGATAATTGGTTGCTGCCTGTTTTTTATAAAAAAAAATGTGCATTTTTTCCTATAGTGGGATAAATGATTCATAGCTATATTAGTTGTGCTTTCAACCCCCTAAGATTCTCTTGCCTAGAAGTGAATTTTTTTTCCATTTGAAAGAGTAGAAATTTTAAAAAAAGTATTTTATTTTCCTCCAGGTACATGTAAAAACAATTTCTAACATTCATTTTTAAAACTTTGAGTTCCAAATTCTCTACCTCCTCCCTCCCCACTCCCCCTCAATGAGATTACAAGCAATATAGGTTAAACATGTATAGTCAAGCAAAACTTTTCCATAATAGTAATTGTGAAAGAAAATATAGATTAAAAATAAAAGCCTTAAGAAAGATAAAGTAAAAAAGTATATTTAAATCTCTATTCAGACACCATCAGTTCTTTCTCTGGAACTAGATAGCATCTTTCATCATAAGTTTTTCAGAGTTTTCTTGGATTGCATTGCTAAGAAAAGTTGTCAATCACAGCTGATCATCCTATAATATTGTCGTTACTTTGTAAACAGTACATTTCACTCTGTATCAGCTCATGTAAGTCTTTCTAGGTTTTTCTAAGATCAAACTGCTCATCATTTCCTATAATAGAATAATTAGCATTCCAAATAAGCATACAGTGCAATTTGTCCAGACTTTCTTCAACTTCTGGGCATCCATTCAAATTCAAATTCCTTGCCACTATAAAAGAACTACCATAAATAACCTTGTACAATTATATCATTTCCATTTTAATTTTTCACTTCTTTTGGATTATAGACCTCATAGTGGCATTGCATGTTTTTTTTGCTATTTCAGCATATCTCTACAGAATGATTGAATCATTTCACAACTCCATCAACAATGCTTTAATGTCTCATTTTCCCCTTCATCCTCTCCAGTATTTGTCCTTTTCTGTCCTATTTGTCAATCTAATAGTTATAATAGGTAGTACTTCAAAATTATTTTAGTTGGCATTTTTCCAATCAACAGGGAGAAAATATCCATTTATATGGATAATTGTTGGTCTCATCTGAAAACTTTTCATACCCTTTTTAATTCATCAATTGAGAAGTGGAGCTTAATTTTTATAAATTTGACTCAGTATTCTATGTTTGATAAATAAGATCTTTATCAGAGAAACTTGATTCAAATTTTTTTCATAGTTACTATTGCTAACCATAGTTCCTCCCTCCCCTTTTATTCTATTTTCTCTCTCCTTTTATCCTGTCCCTCCTTTGACAATCCCTCCTCTGGATTTGCCTTCTCTTCCTTCACTTCTTTCCTTATTAGTGTCTGCTCCTACTTTCCTATTAGATAAGACAGATTTCTATACCCAACCGCGTTTCTATGGTACTCTGAGTCAATTCTGAGGAGAGTAAAGTTCACTCACTCCACCATCATATCCCCCCCTTTGTTTGAGTCTTTTATGTGAGATAATTTTCTCTATTCTATCTCTACCCTTCCCTTTCTCCTAGTACATTCCTCTCTTGCCCCTAAATTCTATTTTTAAGATATCATACCTTCATATTCAACTCATACTTGTGCTCATGCTCTCTCTCTCTCTCTCTCTCTTGCTCTCTCTTGCTCTCTCTCTCGCTCTCTGCATACATACATACATACACACACACACATATATATTATATATATACAAGTTAAAGTTTAAACATATATATATATAGTTTTTATATTTTACATATAAAGGTTTTACATTTTATATATACCTATAAAATGTAAAAGCTTCATTACACCACTTATTATTTCCCTTTCCTGTTAACCTTTTAATACTTCTCTTGTGTCTTATATTTAAAGATGATTTTTTTAAGTTCAGCTATAGTCTTTTTCATCAGGAATATTTGAAAGTACTATTTCATTGAATATCCATCTTTCCCCTGAAAGAGTATGTTCATTTTTGCTGGATGATTAATTCTTGGTTGTAATTCAAGTTCTTTTGCATTGCAGAATATCGTAGTCCAAGCCCTATGGTTTCCTTAATGTAGGAATTGTCTATCTTGTGTTAGCCTTACTGTGATTCCATGATACTTGACTATCAGGGCAGTTTTTTTCTTAATAATTTCTTTAAAAAATTTACTTATTATCTTTTTTGATCATGGCTTTCAGATAGTCCAATAATTTAAAAATTATTTCTCTCCTTGATCTTTGTCAAAGTCAATTGTTTCCCCAACGAGATATTTCACATTCTTTCTTAATTTTTCATTCTCTTTTTGTTTTATTGTTTCTTGATTTCTCATAAAGTCATTAACTTCAATTTCCTCAATTCTAATTTTTTCAGTGAGCTTTTGTATTTTCTTTTTCCATTTAATCTATTCTAATTTTTGAAGAGTTTTTTCTTAAGTGAAATTTTTGTGCTTCTTTTTCCATTTGACCAATTCTGTTTTTCAATGCCTTCTTCTCCTTAGTGACTTTTTTGGACTTCTATGGATCATTTGATTTAGTCTATTTTTAAGGTGTTATTTTCTTTGGTATGTTTTGTGTCTCCTTTACCAAAACACTGATGCATTTTTATATATCCTTATATCTCATTTCTTCTTCAATTTTCCTGCTTTCTCTCTTGATTTTCAAAAATTTTTTGAGCTTTTCCATAGCCTGAAATCAATTCATATTTTTCTTAGAGCCTTTGGATGTAAAACATTTGTCATTGTTATCTTCTTCTGAGTGTGTGTTTGGTAATCCTTGTCACTATAGTTATATTCTATAGTCATATTTTTTCCTGTTATTTGATAATTTTCCCAGTATGTGATTTGTTTTTAACCCTTTATTAATTTAGGGCTCTAATTCCAGGATAGAAGTGTCCTGCCCAAGTTTTAGTTTGTATAAGTGTTTTTAGAGATACTTCTGGGGACCTGTAATTTTTTCAGTTCTTGCAAGATGCTATGATCCAAAAAGAGGTGTCTGCTATTTTCCTGGCATATGCTTGTTCTGTGAACAAATATAAACACACTTTTCTACTCTGGAAATGAAAAGCATCCCAGCTCCCCTTTGTGCTACTGTTCCTCCTTGCCCTGTGACTGGCAACCAGGACAGTGATCTGGATCCAAATATGGGAAAGGCAACAGAATCCTGCCTCAGTGCTAGCTAGCAAAGAGACCGCTGTAATCTCCTTTTTTATATCTCTAAAGATTTTATTTTGAGTTTTACAATTTTCCCCCAATCTCACTTCCTTACCCCCACCCCCTTGTAATCTCCTTTTGACCCATTGTTTGATTCCCTTTCTATCTGTGAACTCAGAACTCCAAAAATAATTGTTGCCACTGCTGATTCAGTGACTCCCAAGGACTGCGCCTGGTTTGCTGGGATTGGTGCTGGGCTGGCACAATCTTTGCAGGACTGTACTATCCTCTCTCACCTCTTTGCAACAGACCTTTCCTGCTAACCTTCTAAGCTGTCTTTTGTGTCTCTGAACTGAGAAGTCTAGAAATCACCACTGATTTAGTTTCCCAGAGCCCTGCTTTGTCTTTTGAAGTTATGATCTGTACTGTGCGCCTCTCTGATCCTGGAAGACTTCATTGTTGATCTTCCTAGTTGCCTTGGGATAGAAAAGTGTTTCCCCTCCATCTTTTTGTGTTTTACCTTTCCATAGAGTTTGTTTAGAATTATTATTTAAAGGTATTTGGAGAGGGTTGCTGAAGACCTCAGATAAGTCCCTGCCTTTACTTTGCCATCTTTACTCTGCCATCTTTGAAATAGTGGAAAATTTAGTCAATATCCATTGAGGGTCAATTCTAACAACATTTGGCAATCTAGAGCTATAGATACACTTTTAATCAAATAAGACTCAAATTTAATGAAAATGATAAAAGAGAATGGTTTCCATGACCAACTCACTTAATGCCAACTAATGCAGGACAGGGCTTGAAAATTTCCAGTGGTATCAGTAAAGGAACTGAAGGATTATTTTATGCAAGCAAAAGTTAAGATCACAAGCACATCCTTTTTAATGTTCTACCAGATGACCTGGTTTAATTTAATTGCTTGGAAGTAAAAAAACAACCCAACAATATAGAAATGAAATTCTGAGAGTACTGAATTGATATCCACAAGATACTTGCTCTTATTAAGAAAGATTATACACCAAAGAACAAGAGATAAAGAAGAAATTCCATTAAAAGTAACTATAGCTAGCACTAAATACTTGGGAATCTACCTCCCAAGACAAATCTAGAAACTATCTGAACACAATTATAAAACACTTCTCACCCAAATAAAGTCAGATCTAAATAATTGGAAAAATGTTAATTATGCATGGTTAGGTCAAGCTAATATAAAAAAATGACAATTCTACTCAAATTTAATTATTCAGTGTCATACCAATAAAACTTTAAAATAATTACTTTACTGAGCTAGAAAAAATACTAACAAAATTTATCTGAAGCAAAAATATATTCAAGAATAGCAAAGGAACTGATGAAAGAAATGTAAAGGAAGATGACCCAACTCCACCAGATCTAAGACTATACTATAAAGCAGCAGTCATCAAAACTGCCTGGTACTGGTTAAGAAATAAAGTAATAGATTAGTGGATTAGGATTGCATTTCTGTGAGCAATATGGAACTATGCCCAAAGAGCAATAAAAATATTCATACACTTTGACCCTGCCATTCCAATTCTGGGTCTATATCCAGAAGAAATTATAAAAAATGGGAAAAGTCAATCATGTTCAAATTTATTCATAGCACATTTTTTATAGTGGCAAAGAACGGGAAATTGAGGGGATGCCCATCAAATGTAGAATGGCTAAACGATTTATGATACATGAATACTATGGAATATTATTGTTCTACAAGGAATAATAAATGGTTGGACTCTAGAGAAGCATGGAATGACTTACAGGATCTGATGCTGAGTGAAGGGAGCAGAACAAGGAGAACAATGCACATATTAACAGCAACATTGTGAAATGATCAAGCTTAATGGAAACAGCTCCTCTCAGAAGTTCAGAGAACTAGAACAGCCATATTAGACCTGCTATGAACAATATTGTCCCCATCCAGAGGAAGAAAAACGAAACGAAACGAAACAAATCAAAACAAAACAAAAAGAAAAAAAAATCCCTTAGAATCTGTTGAACACTTTATAAAAATTATCTCTTATGTATCTCTTTGCCTTTATCCCAATTCCTCATATCAAAAATGACTAATATGAAAACATGTTTATGAAAAATATGTATGTACAATGCTAACCTGACTGTTTGCCGCTAAGGGGAAAGGGGTGGGAAGGGAGAGTGGAAGGAAACTTTGTACCTTAAAATATATATGTGCATATGTATGAAAAAACAAATAAATTCTTTAAAATTAAAAAAGAAATATTATGCATAGTATTAATTATAATCATAAATTTATATAATCCCAAGAAGTCTTAGTTTAATTTTAAGCTATTAAAGATTAAAATGCCTGATTTTTAATCATATATAACTTAAAACAGCCTTAAGACATTGAGAGTACCTCATGCATAAATATATATATATATGTGTGTGTGTGTGTGTGTGTGTGTGTGTGTGTGTGTGTGTGTATCCATACATGTGAATATGCTTGTGTATACAGGACGTATGGTTTTACTGCTGTAGGAACCTACCGAAGTTCTACTTATGCAAGTTGGCACCATCTCTGTAATTTAATGTCTCTAAGTATTCCCTGGAGCTCTGAAAGATTAAATGACTGGTCTATGGTCATACAGAAAGCATGTGTCAGACATGAAATCTGAACTCTCATATTCTTGCCTACTACTACTTTCCAACCAAATTTTTTAACACATATCCTGTTTTGACATTTACAAAGAAAATGTCAATTGACATCTTTAACTTGCACAATAGCTGTTAGATCATGAAATGGTAGAGCTAAAAGGAATAGATAATTAATACATACATTGCTCATTGCATTCCTTTAGCAGAAAAGGAAACTGAGACAGACTTGGGTTTATAGAAAAAAATCAGTTGCTAGAACTGCAATAAAGAGTTCAGTTCTATTAGAAATGTTAGCATCAGCAATTAGAGAAGAAAAAGAAATTAAAGGAATTAGAATTGGGAAGGAAGAGACAAAACTCTCACTATTCGCAGATGACATGATGGTCTACCTAGAGAATCCCAAGAAATCATCTAAAAAACTACCGGAAACAATTAGCAATTTTAGCAAAATTGCAGGTTATAAAATAAACCCCCATAAATCCTCAACTTTCCTATATATGACTAGCAAGAAACAACAGGAAGAGCTAGAAAGAGAAATTCCATTCAAAATAACCTCAGACAGTGTAAAATACTTGGGAGTCTATTTGCCAAGACAGACTCAGAATCTTTTTGAAAACAATTATAAAACACTTCTCACACAAATTAAATCAGATTTAAATAACTGGGTAAATATCAACTGCTCATGGATAGGTAGAGCTAATATAATAAAAATGACAATTCTACCAAAACTAAACTATCTGTTTAGTGCCCTACCAATCAAAATTCCAAAAAAATTACTTTAATGAGCTAGAAAAAATTGTAAGTAAATTCATATGGAGAAATAAAAAGTCAAGAATTGCCAGGAGCTTAATGAAAAAAAATGCAAACGAAGGTGGCTTAGTCCTACCTGATCTAAAATTATATTATAAAGCATCAGTCATCAAGAGTGTTTGGTATTGGCTAAGAAATAGAGTGGTGGACCAGTGGAATAGACTAGGTGTAAAAGCAGGAGAGGATTATAGTAATCTGCTGTTTGATAAACCCAAAGAGTCAGGCCACCAGGATAAAAACTCCCTCTTTGATAAAAACTGCTGGGATAATTGGAAGTTAGTATGGAAGAAACTTAGATTAGACCAACACCTCACACCCTTTACCAAGATAAGATCCAAATGGTTACAGGACATAGACCTTAAAAACAATACTATAAGCAAATTAGAAGATCAAGGACTAGTCTACCTGTCAGATCTATAGAAAGGGGAACAGTTTATGACTAAGGAAGAGTTGGAGAACATCACTAAAAACCAATTAGATGATTTCGATTACATTAAATTTAAAAGTTTTTGCACAGATAAAACCAATGTAATCAAGATCAAAAGAAAAGTAGTAAATTGGGAAACAATCTTTACAACTAATGATTCTGACAAAGGACTCATTTCTAAAATATACAGAGAACTGACTCATATTTTTAAAACAAAAAGCCATTCCCCAATTGACAAATGGTCAAAGGATATGCAAAGGCAATTTACAGATGAGAAGATCAAAGAAATCCATAGCCATATGAAAAAAATGCTCTAAATCATTGATTATTAGAGAAATGCAAATTAAAACTTCACTGGGGTACCACCTCACACCTCTCAGATTGGCCAGTATGACCAGGAAGGATAATGATCATTTTTGGAAGGGATGTGGGAAATCTGGGACACTATTACACTGTTGGTGGAGCTGTAAACTCATCCAACCCTTCTGGAAAGCTATTTGGAACCACACCAAAAGGGCAACAAAAATGTGCATACCCTTTGACCCAGCAATACCACTACTGGGTCTATACCCTGAAGAGATGAGGAAAAAGGGTAAAAACATTACTTGTACAAAAATATTTATAGCAGCCCTGTTTGTGGTGGCAAAGAATTGGAAATCCAGTAAATGTCCTTCAATTGGGGAATGGTTTAGCAAACTGTGGTATATGTATGTCATGGAACACTATTGTTCTATTAGAAACCAGGAGGGACGGGCTTTCAGGGAAACCTGGAGGGATTTGCATGAACTGATGCTGAGTGAGATGAGCAGAACCAGAAAAACACTGTACACCCTAACAGCAACATGGGAGTGATGTTCAACCTTGAAGGACTTGCTCATTCCATCAGTGCAACAATTGGGAACAATTTTTGGCTGTCTGCAAAGGAGAGTACCTTCTGTATCCAGATAAGGAGCTGTGGAGTATGAACAAAGTACAAGGACTATTCCCTTTAATTCGGGAAAAAAAAACCCAGATGTCTAATGGTTTGATCTGGTTACCTCTGAGAATTCTGTTCTCTTTAAGGATATGATTTTTCTCTCCTCACACTCAATTTGGATCGAGGTACAACATGGAAACAAAGTAAAGACTGACGGAGTGCTATCTGTGGGGTGGGGGTGGGGGGAGGGAAGCAAGATTGGGGGAAATCTGTAAAACTCAAATAATATCTTTAATAAAAATTTTAAAAAAACAGCTCAGTTCTCCAGACATCCAACTTCAAAGGTATTTTACATATATATATATATATATATATATATATATATATATATATATATATATATATATATATATATCACAATCCACACTGGCCAAAATCTCACTGGTATAAATTAGTCTCTGGTTATGCATTAGAGAGATTGGGAAATGCCTTACTACTTGGAGGCCAGAAACAGCCTGTTTAATGTATTGCATGGGTAATTGATTAAATGGCACCCTAGTGATGTGAACGAGTGGAGCAAACTCAAAGCAGGGGGGTGGGGATAGCACTATATTACAATGGAGATCTTGGCTGGTTACAAATATTAAGACTCAACAATAACTTCCAAAGCTAAATTAATCACCAAGGCCTTCTGTACGAAATAATAAATGTAATAAAATGTGTTGTTATTTTTCAAGTAACCTACATACTACATTAACAGAAATCTTTTTTTTTCTTTGTTAATTTTCAGCTCCTACAAGCAGTCACTCCCAATCTCCAGAACCACTAAAGGAAATTAGTTATGTTTTTTGCATCATAGATGAAATTAGCTCAATGTACTCATATTAATAGAATCAAGTACTGCCCAATTAGGGGGAAAAAGAAGCTAATGGGATACTTAATGTATACTTTAAATGCTAAAGTTTTTCATTGATTTTTAAAATTCATATTAGAGTAGCTTAATATTCATATTATTAAAAATTAAAGATATAAAGCCATCACAAAAAACATTTGCCTAGTGTGACATTCTCTCATACACAATGCTTCCTGTTTGCTCTTTTTAAGGCTTAATTACAGTCACTAGAGTTAATTTAATTTAATTTAATTGTAGGATTTGTATTTCATACACATCATCAGAGGCCCTAAAGCAATGATATGGTTTTTTAAAAAAATAAACTTAATAAATAAACACATACCCATGATAATTCATAGATACTGCCAGGCTGAACAAAGCTGAAATATAATATAGAATAAATATAGAAACATACAAAGATCCTACTAAGGAAGACCTTCTTGACAACAGTATACCAATCAAAGGATTGGAAACATTAAGCAATTTTTCTTGTTTTCACAGGAAATTAATTTAGTAGCATAAGTCATATGAAATATTTAAATGGCATGGTCACAATTCCTAAGAGAATAAGATAGACAAAAAATGACATCTCTTACCCTGTGGCCCTATTCTGAACTTTTCCCAATATATTTGTCTCATGATCCACTACTCTCTTCCAAGCATGCAAATACAATTGCACTGATATTTGTACAGAATATGAATGTAACTACCTTTTCTTATAAGTCAGTGTTTACAATTTTTTAAAAAAATGGGATAAAATGAAAACAATTCAAGATTTGGAGTGAAAAATCTAGCTTCTAATCTTTCATACCTTTTACTAGCTGTAGGATCTTAGGTGAGCCACATAAAGTCTCTGAACCTGGCAAAAGACTATTTTGGGACTCATATAAGAGAGTAATCTAAAGTACTTTGCAACCATAAAACTATTTAAATGCAGATAGTAGCATAATTATACTATTAGTATAAAATTCATTTATTTTCTTCACCACATTAACTTTATGTTGCATATTATTCTTTTGACTCTGCTTTCTTCAGCCTAAACCTCTTCACATGGTTTTTACCCAAGATATTTTTCAAATTATTTACATTAATTCTTTATCAATAATTACATAAATAGAATAGATAAGTGATGGCATAGTGTATAGAGCAATGGACTTGGAATCAGGAAGACCTGAGTTCAGATTCTACCTCAAATATTTACTAATTGCATGAACCTTGGCAAATTACTTAACCTCTGTTGGACTCAGGATCTTCATCTAAAAAATGACAAAAGTAATAGCACCTGCCTCCCAGTTTATTATGAGGATCTAATTTGATACTACTTACAAAATACTTTGCACAGTGCCTATTAAGTGTTATGAACAAAGGGAATTAGCCCTAGGTGCTTGCACAGTTGACTCAAGGCTTGGGAATGGGCAACAGATCTCCTCCAGATTATGGTTGATTAAGATGATTAACTTTCTAGACTGAGGGTCCAGCCCAGGTTGTGGGAGGACAGGTTTAGGGAGTGGGCCACTAACCAACAAAACAGACAATCCAGAGAAAGCTTCTGGCATTCCCCACTGGTCAGCCCACTAAGTAACTCCTGGAGTTCCTAACCCCAGGGAGCAAGGCCTCTAGGAATCTGAACAACAAAGGTCGGAAAATCAGTCCCTCCCAAAAAATAGAACCATAGGAAAAGGGCCCAAAATGAAGAAAGCCCAGAGCAAAGCAGGGTCCATTGAAGACAAGGATACTAGCTCAGATAGGAATAGAACCAATATGAATTGGTCTCCAACCCAGAAAGACTTCTTAGAAGAGATTAGAAAGTAATTTAAATGTCAAATGGAAAAATTGGAACAAGAAATGCAAGGGAAAATTAGCAGCTTACAACAAGAAAACAAATCCTTTGAAAACACAATTGGCCAAATGGAAAAAAAGATAAAAACTCCTTTAAAAATAGAATTGATCATTGGAAAAGGAGATATAAAAGGTAAGGGAAGAAATATCTTCTCTAAAAGAAAAGATTGGAATCTGTGGAAACTGATGACCTCATGAGACACCAAGAATCTGTTAAGCAAAATTTTTTCATAACTGAAAAATAAAATAAAATGTAAAATACCTAATTGGCAAAGCAACTGAACTAGAACATGCATCCAGGAGAGATAATTTAAGAATCATAGAATTTGGGGCAGCTAGATGGCATAGTAGATAAAACACCTACCTGCAGTCAGGAGGACCTGAGTTCAAATCTGACTTCATACACTTAATAATTACCTAGCTGTGTGACCTCAGACAATTCACTTAACCCCATTGCATTGCAAAAACCTAAAATAAAACATAATACCTCTTGAAAACTGTGAAGAAAAAGAAGCCTGTATTCCATACTTCAGGATAGAGTGAAGGAGAATTGTCCCGATATCCTGGAATCAGAGGGCAAAGTAATACATAAATTCCCTCCTGAAAGGGATCCCAAAACAAAACACTAAGGGATATTGTGGCCAGAATTGATCTCCAGATCTAGGAAAAAATCCTACAAGCAGTTAGGAAAGACAATTCAAATACCAAGGAGCCAATGCCAGGGTTACACAAGATCTGGCTGCATCAACATTAAGGGATCAAAGGACCAGGAATATTATATTCTAAAGACCAAGGGAACTTGTATTATAGCCAAGAATTCATTATCCAGCAATAGTGCACATTCTCCTTCAGGGGAAAAGATGATCACTTAAGAAAATAGGAGAATTTCAATTTTTCCTGATGAAAAGATCAGAGCTAAACAGAAAATTTAGTTTTCAAACAGGAGTCTTAAGAGATGCATATAAAGGTAAAAAGGAGAAAAGAAAAATAGAAACTTATTCAATAAGATTAAACTGGTTATATCACCATCTGGGAAGAAGATTCTCATAACTCTTGAGGATTATAGCTCTATTAGAGGGAATATACTTAACCAGAAGGAATAGATATCCACGACATGTCTATAACTTTGATGGAATGAGTTAAAAATAATATCTCATTAAAAAAACAAGGTAGTAAAGAGTCAGGAGAAAAGGGGAAATAAAATGGAGTAAATTATATCTCTTGAAATGTACAAAGGACCTATTGCAATAGGGGGAAAGAACAGAGGAAGTGAGACCCACCTGAATCTTACTCTTATCAGATCTGGCTCAAAGAGGGATTAACACACACATTTAATTGATTTTGGAAACTTATATTACCTTTCAAGTATTAATAGAAGAAGGGGGTGGGAGGAAAGGAGGGATTGATGGGATGGGAGGAAGAAGGGGTAAAAGGAAATGGGAAATAAAAGGGAGGGGGTTGAATAAAAGTGGGTAAACACTCTGAAAGAGGTAGTATTCAGAAGAAAAATGTTGGGAAATAGGGATAAGATAAAAAAGGGAAAAATACAAATGGAGGGAAGATAGCATGAAGGGTACTAAAAAATTTGTAACTATAATGTTGAATGTGGATGGGATGAACTCTCCCATTAAATGGAAGCAGAAAGCACAGTGTATTAAAAGCCAGAATCTGACAATATGCTGCTTACAAGAAATGCAGAGAGATACAGAATAATGATAAAAAGTTTGAACAGAATAAATTATGCTTTAGCTGAAGTGAAAAAGGCAGGGGTAGTAATCCTAATCACAGACAAAGCAACTGCAACAACAGATCTCATTAAGAGAAATAAGGAAGGAAGCTACATCCTCCTAAAGGTACCATAGATAATGAAGTAATTTCAATACTAAATATATATGTATCAAGCAATATAGCATAAAGATTTTTAGAGGAGAAGTTAATGAGTTATAGGAAGACAAAGACAGCAAACCCCTACTAGGGGGAGACTTTAACCTCCCTCTCTCAGAATTAGATAAATAAAACCATAAAATAAACAAGAAGGAAATAAAGGAGATCAATAGAATGTTAGAAAACTTAGACATGATGGACCTTTGGAGAAAATGGAGGATAGAAAAGAATATGGTTTTTTTCTGCAGTGCACAGCACCTACTCAAAAATTGACCATATACTAGGGCATAAAAGACCTCATAATCAAATGCAAAAAAAGCAAAAATATTGAATGCATCCTTTTCTGCAATAAAATTCATGTGCAATAAAGGGCCATGGAAAGATAGACTTAAAACATTTTGGAACCTAAATAACCTGATTTCAAAGAATGAGTGGATCAAACAACAAATCATAGAAAGAATTAATGAATTCATGTAAACAAGACATAATGAAACAACATACCAAAACTTATGGCATACAACCAAAGCAGTTAATGGGATATATATTATATTATATCACTAAATGTTTATATGAACAAAACATATAAAGAGGGAATCAATAAACTGAGCATGCAACTAAAAAAGTTAAAGACCAAATTAAAAATCCCCACTTAAATACCAAATTAAAAATTTTGGAAATTAAAAGAGAAATTAATAAAATTGAAAGCAAGATAACTATTGAATTAATAAATAAAACCAAGAGTTGGTTTTATGATAAAAAACCAATTAAATAGATAAACTTTTTGTTAATCTGATTAAAAAAGAAGAAAATAAAATTGCTAGTATCAAAAATGATGACGATTTATTCACTACCAATGAGGAAGAAAGTAAAATAATAATTTGGAACTATTTTGCCTAACTGTATGCCAATAAATTTGATAATCTAAGTAAAATTATGTGAATATTTACAAAAATATTATTTGCCCATGTTAAAAATAAGAAGAAATTTAAATACCTAAATAATCTTATCTCAGAAAAAGAAATTCAATTAACCATCAATGAACTCCATAAGAAAAAATCTCCAGAGCCATCTGGCTTCACAAGTGAATTCTATCAAACATTCAAGGAATAATTGGTTCCAATTCGATATAAACTATGTGAAAAAATAGATGGGAAATTATGCCTAATTCCTTCTATGATGACAGTATGGTGCTGATACCTAAACTGGGAAGAGTCAAAACAGAGAAAGAAAATGATAGACCAATTTCCCTAATGAATCCTATAGATGCAAAAATTTTAAATGAAATATTAGCAAAATGATTATATTAAGTTATCACTAGGATAATACACCATGACCTAGTAGGATTTATTCCAGGAATGCAAGATTTGTTCAATATTAGGAAAATTATCTGTATAATTTACTATAGCAGTAACAAACAAATAATATAATAATCCTCAATAGTTGCAGAAAAGGCCTTTGACAAACTACAGCATCCATTCCTACTAAAAACATTAGAGAGCATAAGAATAAAAAGATTGTTCCTTAAAATGATAAGCAGTATCTATCTGAAACCATCAAGAAACATTATAGGCATTGGAGATAAACTAGAAGCATTCACAAAAAGATCAGAAGTGAAACAAGGATAACCATTATCACCACTATTATTCAATATTGTATTTGAAATGTTAGCTTTAGCAATAAAGGAAGAAAAAGAAACTGATGGAATTAGAATTGGAAATGAAGAAATAAAGCTCTCACTCTTTGCAGATAATATTAATATGATGGTATACCTAGAGAACTCTATAAAATCATATAAAAACTACTGGAAACAAGCAGCAACTTTAGCAAAGTTGCAGGATAAACCCACATAAGTCCTCAGTATTTCTAAGTACTACTAGCAAGATACAGTAGCAAAAGATAAAAAAAAGAGAAATCCCATTTAAAATAACTTCAGACAATGAAAAATACTTGGCAGTCTACCTGCCAAGGCAGACTCAGAAATTCCTTGTAAACCACTATAAAACACTTTTCACACACACAAAAAATCAGATCTAAATAACTGCTCAAATATCATCTGCTCATGGATAGGCCCAGCTAATATGATAAAAAATATCAGTTTTATTTAAACTACTTATTTAGTGTCATACCAATCAGACTTTCAAAAAGTTACTTTAGTGAGCTAGGAAGAATACTAACTATATTCATATGAAGGAAAAAAAAGTCAAGAATATCAAGGGATTTAAAAGAAAAAAAATCAAAGAAGGCAGCTTAGCCAATATCAGATCTTAAATTATGTTCTATTCTATTATGTTATGCTATTATTTTATATTAAAATTTTAGAGTTATCAAAACTGTGTGGTACTAAGAAATAGAGTGGTGGCTCAGTGTAATAGATTAGGTGCAAAAGAAACATCAAGACATGGTTATAGTAATCTACTGTTTGATAAACCCAAAAACTAGCTTCTGGGATAAGATTTCAGTCTTCAATAAAATCTCCTGGGAAAACTGGAAGATAGTATGGCAGATAGCAGCATTAGACCAACATCTCATATTCCCTACTAAGAAGATAAGATCAAAATGGGTGCAGGATTAGACATAAAAGACAATATTATAAGCAAATTAGGAGAACAGGGAATAGTTTACCTGTGAGATCTATGGAAAAGGAAGCAGTTTATGACCAACAAAGATGTAGAGAACATTATAAAAAACAAACTGAATCATTTTGATTACATTAAATTAAAAAGTTTTTGCACAAACAAAACCACTGTAATCAAGATCAAAAGAAATGCAGTAAATTGTTAAACAATTTATATACTTAGAGTTTCTGACAAAGGACTCATTTCTAAAATATATAGAGATCTGAGTCAAATTTATATATAAAAATATATCATTCTACAATTAATAAATGGTCAAAGGACATGCAAAGGCAGTTCTTAGGCAAGGACTTCAAAGCTGTCTATATTCACATGAATAATTGTTCTAAATCATTATTGCTTAGAGAAATGTAAAATAAAACATCTCTGAGGTTCCACCTCAAACTTTTCAGATAGACCAATATGACCAGAAAGGACAATGATCAATGTTGGAAGGTATGTGGGAATTCTGGGACACTAATACACTGTTGGTGGAGTGTGAACTGATCCAGTCTTTATGGAGAGCAATTTGGAGTTATGCCCAAAGGGTAAGAGAAATGTGCATGTGCATCCAGTAATACCACTACTAGGTCTGTATCCTGAAGAGACCACAAAAAGGGGTTAAAAAATTCCACATGAACAAAAATATTCATAGTGGCTCTATTTGTAGTGGCATAGAATTAGAAATTGAGGGAATGCCCATCAATTGGGGAATGGCTAAACAAATTGTGGTATGCATATGTTAGGGAAAACTATTGTTTTATCAGAATTCAGGAGGGATGGGATTTCAGATAAGCCTAAGATTATTACCAATTTTTAAAAGTTGTCATTATATATAGTATGTAATTTTCTATTTCTAATGTTTTCTTTCTTCTTTTAGATCAGTTTCTTCTCTCAACACATTCAATTTTTATCTATGTGTATTATGGAAGCAAATGTAAAGCCTATATCAGATTGCCTTCTGTTGAGGGGAGGGGGGGAGAGAAGAGAGGGAGGAAAGGGAGAAAAAAATTGTAAACTTTGAAACCTTGCCAAAAATGACTGGTAGAAAATACCATTGTATGTAATTGAAAAACAAATAAAATTAAATTAATTATATAATTAAAAAATATGGAAAAAATTTAGGGGCTCACTCCCTTAAAATTCAGAGAGCATTAAGTGCAAATGGAGTAATTTGCAAAGAATTTAGATATTCCTCTTATTCCTTTAAAGGATATTGACCAGAGAACCCTAATATAGGGGTGAAAGAAAACATATTGGACAGTGGGATGAGGTTAGTCAGTGATAAATACATATTTCCATGTTGCATATTAATATGATTATATAATTTGTTAATATAATTTGTTACATTAATAGAATTCAAAATATATTAATATTAAAGATAGCATTATATAGAATATATTGGAATTCATTGTGGTAGATGCAAAATGCTGAGTTAACACTTTTTTCACTAAATTGCTTTTTTCCCATCATCCAAGTCAAATAAGTAATTCTTTCTAGCATTTCATGTTCTAAACAATAGACTGTTGTATTTATTACTAAGTCATCCTCAACTTATCTATACATCTGATCTATTTTCATTTATTTTTCCCCAGTTCCATTTGTTATTTTTAATTATTAGGTTTTAAAGCATAAATGTTATTCTGGTTGACCAATAAACCCTGTTCCTACTTACCTTTATTTTTATTCTTTCCTTTGATGTTTCCAATGTGTTTTTATCATTTCGATGAATTTTACCTAGCAGCACTAAACTTGTGAATGTTTCCAATGCTTTGGGTCTTCTTGCATATCTATTAAAACATCCTTTTAGGTGTAGGACATCCAGATGATTTTAGGCCCTGAAATCAGGAGAAACTGAGTTCAAATCTAACCTCAGATACTTACCTAGCTGTATGATCTTAGCCAAGTCATGTATCCTTACTTGTCTTGCCTCCCGGACTATTTCGGGCCCCCTTGATTCATAGCTGGCCACTGGACCCAGATGACTCTAGAGGAGAAAATGAGACTGATAAATTAGCACAGCATACCTCTCACCCTAATTCAATTCACTTGCATGTCATGGCATCACTTCCCTGATGTCATGGTCTTTTTTTAGTACTAATTGTCCTTTGAAGAGCAAAGAAGACCACACCAACCAACCAACTGACTGGAGGTGTAAGTTCCACAAATGTTCATTATAGTGAGGGGTATGCTGTGCAAGGCATTCTTCTCATTTACCTATAACAGAATCAAACTTCCCAGGGCCTGATTTTTTTAGGAAACAGGACTGTTGGAAATGGTCTGGCTACTACTGGAGTCTTTTGACCTTGAATGATTTTGATTCCTTATGTATCAGTAAGGCAACCATTGCTGTTCACAATGCCAGGCGAGCACAAGTCTGTGCTATGTGGCAGTATACAACAAGCTGGAATATCTTAACCTGTCACTTTGATGACCTAATAGTCAGTAGCATCTTTCATCTCAGACCACTATCTATAAGTGTGATGATTAGAACTACAATGATATCTCATCTGTTCCAACCTCACACAATAACCTGGCACATGTAAACCTGGGTCTCGATTAACTAATCAACACTATGATCTTTCCTCTCAGACCTTCCATTTTTAATTGTGGATGGTAGGAACTATGATAGCAACTGCAAACCTCATTCAACAACCATGGTACATGAGCTAATAGTCAATGTGATCTTTCCTCTCAGACCTTTCATTTTTGTTTGCCAGACAATGCTAGAACCTCAATGCTTTTCAAGACCCGGGGTCCCTCTCTCTGAGTGAACCCATTCCAGATTGTCCCTGCCTTTCTCAAAGTAAAGATAACTCTCCGGGGGCTTTTGCCAGCTTCTTGGGCTCAGTCATATTAACACAGCATACACCTTATAATGCACATCTCCATGACTCCATATTTGGGGATCTGACTCTCTTTTGATCAGCTGAGGGCAATGGAGACCATTGCCTGTCCCTTTGGAACAGTGCTTGGATATCTCTCAGGACCTACTGACCCATGTTCAACTGTTGTTCACAAGAAACCCTTTTCCACTTTGGCCTTCAAAAGACAAACATCATTTTGGCTGTATTTGTCTAAGATATGTGTGTGTGTGAGCAAGGATATAAGGGAAGGGTATACTTGGACATGCTAAGTCACAAATATTTAATGTATTTTGTATTAAAATAGCATATCATTTTCCTATCTTGACAATATTTTAAAATAATATGCAGAAGTACTGGTGATTTTAAAAAAAAATTTCCCTATATATTCTTCCACTTTACTGAAGTTATTTTTTTCATTGCTCCTTTAGAAAACACCATCAAATCTTCTGCAATAGAGATTACTGCTCATTCCTCATTGACTATTTTTCTTGTTTCTCTGTTTGCCTCAATTTTTTTTCACTTGATAAAATTTTTAAGGTCAGCTCTTCTGGTACTATGCTAATTAAGAATATGCACAATGGACATCCTTGCTTCATAATACTGATATCATTGGAAATGCTTCTAGTGTTTCTACCACTTTAGTAAATAATGTTGGCTTTGGGTTTTTAAACAGCAACATTTGATCAAATAAAGGCTAAACTCTTATTTTCTTTGTCCCTCTCTTCCTTTCAAGAATTTATGTAACTTCATGTTAGAGGGAATTCATTTGTAAATCCATTCTAGATGATTCGTTCAGCTTCCTATCATTTATAAGTTCATTGGTACTTGTTTAACTTATTTCTCTTTGTGATTTTGTTGGCACATGACCAGAAATACACAATAATTTTATTTATTTATTCTCCAGTTTTTTAATTTTAATTTTCATCTTCTCTCTTTAAATCCAATTAGCTAATGGTTTAGATATTTTATTAAACTTAAAATAAGTTTTGGGTTTTTTTAATCATTTCAATAACCTTTCATTTTAATACTTATCATTTTTTGATTTTCAGGGTTTCAATTTTTTTTAGGTTTTTGCAAGGCAAATGGGGTTAAGTGGCTTGCCCAAGGCCACACAGCTAGATAATTATTAAGTGTCTGAGGCTGGATCTGAATTCAGGTACTCCTGATTCCAGAGTCTGTGCTCTATCCACTGCACCACCTAACTCCTCTAGGGTTTCAATTGTCATGCTTATTTGAGATTATATTTTTTCCTATTTCCCATCTTCTTCCTTTTGAATCTCCAGACTTTTCCCCAGACTTCACTCCCCCTCTAACCCCACCTATCAAATTTTGCCATCATGTCTTCTCATTTTTAATATCCTTTCTCCTTTAATGCTCCTTCCTTCTATTGGTAACATCCTCCTGGGGACTCCAATTTGATGAAATATTCAAGTCATTCTTCATTCACTCCTTTAATCCCTTCCTTTCTAAATTTCAAGGTTTTCTTCTTTAGAAAGGAAGTTTCTTGATTACCAGTATTGTCCCCCCCCAGTAGAAAGTACTTAATAAATGATAGTTCACAGAATTCCAGAATGAAAAGGTCCTGTCCAACATACATCTGAAAAGTAATTAACTCCTCAACAATATTTGAATAAAAAAATTGTTCTACTGAATAGTCTTTGCTTTCAGTTTTTGAAATTTAGGTGAGCTAAATATGTTATAATTCAATTTGATAAAACATTTAAAGTGCTTTTTAATATGTTCAAATTATTTTCTTAAATTAATTGTTCATGATGAAAAGAAGTTTCCCTTTCCTTCCACCTCATTCAAAAAGAGGGGGGAAGACATGGATATTCCAGGAGGAATGACATTGCTTCAAGACATGCAAAAGAGGGGCAGCTAGGTGGTGCAGTGTATAGAACACAGCCCTGGAGACAGGAGTTCATGAGTTCAAATCCGACCTCAAACATGTAATAATTACCTAGCTGTGTGGCCTTGGGCAAGCCACTTAACCCCATTGCCTGGCAAAAAAAAAGACAAGGAGAAGAAACTAAAACAAAGTGGAAAGAATAAACAAAGACGGTGTTCTGAAAAAATCTCTCTAGTTAGGAATCTTCTAAGCATTTTTGTGTATTCTTAGAGATGTACATACTGTCCTCATTAGACTGTAAGTTTCTTGAAGAAAGAGATTGTTCAATTTGGGTTTTTTTTTTTACCTTAGGCATCTTGTACAGTAACTAGCTCAAAGTAATAGAATTTAATAATTGAGTGCTTTTCTCCAGTGCTTTAAATGCTTGAAAAGTTCTTTATAAATATCATTTAATTTTATCCTCACAAGTACCCTGAGATGCAAGTATTATTACTATTTCCATTTTACAATTGAGGAAACTGAAGCAGACAGAAGTTAAGTATCTTGTGCACACAGCTAATGAGTATCTGAGGACAGCTCACATTCCTCATAGTCCTCTCTTTTAACCCCAATCTGAAATGAAGCACTGAACCTAAGAACTTTTCTAGTCTTAGTAGTCTGATTTGCTAGCTCTTACCTATTATGACTATAGAAGCCCTTATCTTCTTGATGATTCAAGTAGTATCTATCATTCTGTCCTAGGTTAACATTGTATCATTGTAATTCATAGTACCTATCATGGAAAGACCAATAGTAACTGTAATTTGAATCAGCATAAACCAACTTAGATCATTTATCACTGTAAAGGCCAGACAAATTTCACCAATGTTAAAGATGCTCCTTAAAGATAGCAGGTACACTACAGAATAGAGAAGTTTGAGCTGTTACATGGGGCACATTCCTATAGGGGAGGTAAATATACTTTTCAGTTTTTGGAGCAGTCATTACACCAACCCCTCCCCTAACTACTCCTTCTCCAGGCACAAGTTTATGCTTATGAGGAATATAAAATAAAATTGATCAAGGAGAGGATGAGGAAGGACAATGTAAGTACATTTTTTTCTAATACTAGAACCAATTGAAGGGACAAAAAAGAAAATAGACATGAAGTAGCTTTTTTATTTCAAAATATGCATTGTAAAATCAATAAAGAAAAGGATTTTATATGATCTCTATACTATGCTTTATCATGCTGAGAAAAGATTCATTCTTTGTGGCAATAGAGGTGCTAGCCAGCCAAGCATATCTATTACTATTCTCCAGCTTCACTGGAACAAGCATCTGTAAAAGGTGAATTGGATAACAGAGCACTTAAATTGTATAATAACTGACTGCAGTGGCACAGATTGTTTCCTATGCATTGGGCAGGGCAATGCATCCTCCTGCTTCATGCACTGCCTCAGGACTTCCTCTGTGTAAGAATTCGCTGTTCCAAGCTGCTCAGAATGCAGTTCTTATTCTGAATTTGCTCCCTGGATATGTTATATTTCTTAACATTTCAGCAAACCCATCACTGGATTTACTCTTTGGTTAGGGGCACTTGTAAAACCCACACATGGGTTCTAAAAAAGTAAAAGAAGATAGATTATGCCAGCCTTTACTGGGGGAAGGGGAAAGCAGGGAGGGGGACTTAAAGATCAGAAGAAAATAAGACAGGAAGAAGAAAAGTGAAAGGGCTTTTCGTCATGCCATCCTTATTTCACTCTAGTTTGTTTCAGTGGGCTCTTTAAACATGGCAGATATAAATACTGGAATTTCACCCCTGTTATTTTCAACTGTAATAGCATTGTTTTCAAAATTCTTAAAACAAACAAAATAAAAGCAAAGTTTGAGAAACATCTTTTTTAAATTATTTGTCCCCTCTGCCTTCCTAAACAGTCACCTTGCTATTTTAAAAGATATAAAAGCAAAACGATCATGATACTTCAAATTCTATTGAAGCCCTTTCAGTACTTGGCTAGCTTCTGAGTTGATGGTGAAATACTATTGGAAATAACAATAGGATGTTATGTTGATAAAATATGAACTATTCTAACCCTTCATTCCTTGCTCAAAATTGCATAGCATATAGTCAAATCAAATATTCAATTTTTATCCTTTTTTCTCCCCATTCTTCTTTTCATCCTCTCCATCTATTCATCCATACATATATGACATGCATACCAGCATAGACAAACATACATATATTCATGTGCATTAGTTATAGTAAACCATTAGCTTTAAGTCTGTCTCTTTGTCAGTAGTCTCCATTTCATGACATAGTAGATTCTATTTTTACTCCTGGCTACTCTTTAGATCCCAGAGATGACTCATTTCAGTGGTAAATTCACAAATATATGCCCAGGATTTGGAATCATTCAAACAAGAGTGTTGAGTGAATGCAGAACATTATACTCAGAATACCTGTCACAACTTAGGTAGCAGCTGTTCCAAGAGTGCAGATAATCCAACATTTTGTTGTCTCATCATTCACAACTCTCTGAAGGAAAACAGAAAGCAAAATAAGCACATAGAATCAAATCAATGAATCTACAAAGAGAGAGGGGGTCAAACTAGGCTATTTAAAAATCTAAAAATGCAATCACCATACTTGCTGCTGTGAAGCACACATATTTTGACACACTTTTAAAGCCTATATTCTCTGAATTAGCATGGTTGTCCAAATACCACCAGCCTCACAGTGCAAATGACAGAAGCGACAGTGAAGAGAGCCCTAGCTGTTGTGCTATATTAGATACACAGAGTTATGAAGTTACTCATAGAGCTAAATGCTGCATTTTATATAAGATATATTTAATATACATGCAGGCTATAGAATTATGCAGATATCAAAGTGTAAAAGCATATGTGTAGCTGTAGAATATGTTTGTATGTATGTATATATAAATGAATGCATGGATGCATATGTATTAATTTATGCTTTATATATATATATATATGAATATTCACTTATATTTAGGTATACAAGTATATTCTTAGGCATACATATATAATATTAGAACTTTGCAATAAATGGTTAAATTCAATACTTCTTAAGCAATTAAATTAAAATAGCAATTTACCTTATGAGACAAAGCCTCTTTCCGAATTTAAGCAAAAATGAAAATTATCTAGTTTTTTAAACTGTTTTTTATTTGACACAAGGGAAAATGTTATGTAGGAGGTTTTTAAGATTATCACACCAGAGGTTGAATTTAGTCCTCTTTATATCAACCTTTGACATATAACTATCAATATTTATAAATATACTTTAGTGAGAGATTGATTTACCTTATGTAGGGATAACAACCATTACAAATTCCTAACATTCTATAAACCATGATATAAATCGAGTTTACTTTACACTCATGGATGCTATTAGGCTCCTCCTACCAGGGAAATTGTTTCCATGGCAACTAAAGAGCTAAAAACACAGAGAATCTATAAAAAGCACAAAAAGATATCAAAATTATATATATATATATATATATATATATATATATATAGTATATATGTATATACATATATATTTGTGTGTGTGGAATAAACAAAATATGGGAATGTATGGGATGTCATAGCATTTTTATTTCCTCCAGACCCATATACTAATGGAAACTCTAAGGTCATGTTGGATCTAACATAACAGAAAGACTACATCAATGGGATGCACTATAAAGATCTGCAAAATTATCTAGGATGGAGAAACAGACCTTTACAAATCAAAATGGCTGAATCTTTCTATTGCATTCAATTCCGCTGCAGTTGTATGGATGTGATGAGAACAACTCAGCATACAGTTTGCAGTTCAAATCTGAGTAGAAACCTGACAATCCTGTTCATAACTGCACTGGATTACATTTGTTAGGGCAACTGATAGATTATTCCCCAGCTCAGCAACATAGATGCATCTAATTCAGGAAATATCATATATTAAAATTGATTCTGGTCAGTCAGAACAAACCTTCAGAGGGAACCCTTGATAACACCTGGATTTATTTTTTTCCTTGCTTGATATTGAGGTAAAATGCATAGTAATCATATTAAAAAATAAAATTCTGGATATATAATGTACATATAAACCCTATATATATTGAAGAATTCAAGGGGACAATTGCTAGTTATAGTGTGCAGTTTTTATAAACATATATTTTAATTAATTTTCTTTGTAATTCAAAGTAGGTGTCTAATGCATTCCTAGAACGATATGGGCTCCCTCTGGGGGGCAATTTTAATACCTGCAATTCCCTTGGCTATTAATCAAAGATTTTTTTTAACCTCTGTAGATGATTTGTATCTGCTCACAACGTTGAGATTATGACTCTATGCCGGCAAGGGGGGGGGGGGGGTGGTGGTGGAATCAAACCATTGTCACAATTAGATACGGAAAAATCATGTAGAAAATTCATAGAATTGTGAAATATCAAATATATACTTGCTTTTCTTACTAATTTTAAAACAAATTTTCCATAGATTTCTATAGAACAGAGGGGAAGCCTTCAAAGCAGGAAAATATATTTATTTTTTCAGTAGATAAATGAAATAGTGTCATTTAAAACAACAATAATAGTCACATTTCTCCATGATATAACCCTCTATTTCACTGTATTCTTGAATTTTGGAAGAAAGCATGTATTTTAAGTTCACTTGAAAATATTTTAGGCTTGATTTTATGTAACAGGAAGTAATATTATGTAGGGGTTCTATTTTTGCCATTTGTTCTTATATTCACATTTAATAATTATTGTTTTCATTATGTAGTAGGCAAACTTTGTTCTTTTCACTTATATATCTATGTTATGCAAAATATGCAACCAGTTTTTCCCTACATTAGGAGAGGGAAAGAAAGAAAGAAGAGTAAGAGACAGGTTTTAAAAATTTAAAAGCGCTGTGGCTCTTGGTATAGCCTGAGAGTTCTATGTAGTTCTACAAGCATATGTGTGAATTAAGTATACCTAGTTAGAGTAGTAAACAAAATAGGTCAAATTAGACTAATCTATTCTTGATTACTTCTCTATAGTATGTTGCTGTTAAAACTGTAGGAATGATTGGTCACATTTATTTGCTGATATGTAAATACACACAAAGGTTTACAAAATTATGAACTGGCCTTCTAAATGGGGCAAAGTTACAGCTTGGGAACAAATAGAGTAGTGCCAGGGACATGCAGGATATGCGGGGGAGGCAGAACTGTACCTCACCTCAGCTTGGAAAATCCCTCACAAATTGGGTTGAACATATACAATATCCTTGCACCATACCTGTAAAATTGCATCCACTTTGTTTTCTTAATATCTTAAGTGCATTTTTATTATCTACATATTACTCATCATTAAATGTCTTTCTTAGGTCATTAGTTTTAAGAATATTTGTTCATTTACACTCTTTCATGATGGATTTCAATCCTTTTGACAAAAAAAGTAGGAGATATATTTTGGTCAAAAATACCCCAAGTTCTTCGAAGTTTCTCTTATGATAGCATTATTTTAATAATTAATCTAGATCTCAAACAAATTATCTGAAATTTTCACATTTATCCAAATTTGCACTATCTGAGCATAATTTGTAATTTGATCATTAATTCCAACCTGAAGGATATAAGTATGCTGTAAAAATGTCTTTATTTCAGACAATTCAATATTTTCACTTGTTAGGATATTGCTGGAAATGAACTGGGATCTCATTTGATGTGGCTACTTCAACAGGACTTTTCATCATCTCTGTCTTTATATTATATGTATTTAAGTGCATTACAATGCAAACTTTTTGAGGAGGAAAAACATTTCTGCTTATTCAATTGTTTACAGCACAGATAAAATATTTGATGAAGACTTTATGATTCATTCCTTCATTGCTCAAGTTAAAGATAAATGGATTGATTGGCAATTCTTGACTGTTCACACTTGTTCAATTTCTGCCATAAATTTTATGATAGATTTACTCAAACATGCTAAAATTTTACTTAAAGTCTTTTTACATTATTCGTTATGGTAAAATTCTCAACCAATCCAACTCATCCACTCACATATTGTTACATAAATGGTCTACCAACTTTTCCAATAGACTTCTTGAATGCCAATTTGAAGGTAGTTCATCATTAGAAATCTGCAGTCTGTTTTTTTATCAACCATATTTTTTCATTGCCTTTTCAGTCACTCATAAGTTTGCAACTATCTACAGTTTCTGAAAGAATATTAATGTTTAAAATATGGAGCTTTGTCCCAGGGAACTGGTTGAGACTGTTGAAAAGAATCATTTTACTAAATATTCCACTTGATTTTGTATCATACAAACATGATGGGGGTGGCCATGTGGCACCATGGATAGAGCACCAGCCCTGGAGTCAGGAGTACCTGAATTCAAATCCAGCCTCAGACATTTAATAATTACCTAGCTGTGTGGCCTTGGGCAAGACACTTAACCCCATTTGCCTTGCAAAAAAACCCAAAACAAAATCATACAAACATGATTAGTAAGTATTAATGAATCTATTTCTTTAAAAAATAAAAAATTTAATTTGAACATCACAAGATTTTCTTTTAGTACTTGAAATTTTGAAATTATTTTTTCAGTTTTTTTTAAATTTACATTTCTAAGAATTGATAAATATTTTTCTAATCAGATCCTTTTATGCAAACTTTTTCTCTAAGTAAATCAATCTGGAAACTTCTATCATTTCCTAACCATTATCAAAGATATATAGTTCTATGTATATGAGGTGTTGTATATCACATGATAGTATTTCATTTTCTGAAATATTTTTATAAGAAAAATAAAAAGCATCATTACTTATGATATGCACTTCTTAGCCCTTGGAAAACTTCCATTAGCTACTTCTAGGTGCCCTGCTCACCGTCAAATATGAGAACTGGATCTCCAATAACATGTTTTCAAAATATGGTTAACTTAGAGTTCCTGAAATTATCCTCTGACGTGCAAAAGTTGTGATATGACAATAATAACTAATATCAAGGGATGCAAATTGCTCTTATAATAGAGAACATCCCCCCAAATTTTTGATGCTCAAGGTTCATGCAAAGAATTGTTTTATATTCCCTTCAAATTTATTGTACATGTGTGAGTATAAAATATACACATATAGATACATATTTGTGTATTTACATATGCTCTTGCATATATATATATATGTATGTATTATGGATTTGTTGTATCCTCTGTTAGAATGCAAGTAGGTATTGTTTCAATAATTATATTTGTAGCCTCAGGATCTGGCTGGATTATTGAAGGTATTAATAAATGCTTGTTAATTGATTAATCTGATGAGCACATTTTATCTTTGTGGCTACAGTTAAAGGGAACAGAAGTAGAAATCATCCTAAGAGGCTTTTCGCAAGATCATAACATTTTATCTATATATGAATGCAATTGTTTCCACAAGGGACTTTGAAAGAAAGTTACCAAGTGCTCTCAAGGTTCTATAAAACACGGTATTTACCTGCCCTTCTTACTACTAAAATTCTGAAGCTGTAGTAGTAGTTGAATAAAAAATGATAAATGGATGAACCGATAAATGAGGAGGCATCCTCTCAACAACCCAGTGTTGAAAGGGAAAATAGTAAATACTTACAGCTTGTCCACAAGTGAAAAACATAGAAGGCAACAGAGAACAAATAAGTCAGGAAAAAAAGGACATAGCCTTTGATAGAAGTTGTTTTCAATTTATTTTTTTATGGATGTTGCCATGACCAGGTAGTCCTTGCATTACAGTGGTAAGAAAAGAGAAGGTAAGGGGTAGTTAGGTAGTACAGTGAATAAAACACCGGCCCTGGAGTCAGGAGAACCTGAGTTCAAATCCAGACTCAGACACATAATACTTATTTAGCTATGTGACCTTGGGCAAGTCATTTAACCCCTTTGCCTTGACAACAAAAAAAGAAAAAAAAAGAAAAGAGAAGGTGGCTAAGGTTCTATTCATTTTGACATAAACAAAAGGCAAGAGTGCTCTTTCAAAGAATTTTACTTGAGGGCCTCAACTCTCCAGCCAGGTCATTTGGCTGCTCTGACATACTGCAATAATTATAGGAATTGGCTATTAATCTGAGCCAAACTCTAGAGATTTTAGGACTACAATAATAAAAAACAATGACAAGCCCCAAAAGACACATGTGAAATAACCAGTCAAGTCATTTTCTATTCTCAAATGTTCAGTTCCACTTCTTAATGATACAACCCAATTTGATTAACTACTCAAGCATCTGACAGGTACTTAATCTGTAATGTTATCAATTAAAGTCAAATACTGCAAAATGCCTAACTACATAGCATAAGCATAGGGAAGATTCCAAAAGAGTACAGGATTGGAAAAATGCTTCAATGGATATAGGGAATTTATTATCAGCTGAAGAGATTGCTACCAATGAAGGTCAGCATCTTCTATGTGATTCATTGTCTTTAAGAGCTGTTTAGGACACTGAGAAAATAAACTTCTTTCCCAAAAGCATGAATTGAATCCCAGTCTTCGTGACTTCAAGGCTGTTATTTTTTCCCACTATGATACATTGAATATAAGCAGAAAACTATGCAAAAGAAGCTCTTCTTCCTTCTTTTCTTATCTTATTTGCCTTAACCACTGAGATTCTTTGAAGGTCTTATCTTCCTAATAATTTTTTTTCCCTCTTCTATTTTTGAAAGTAGTAATTCTGGACTTTTTTGCATCATCTCTCTCTCTCTTGCAAAATCTTAATGACTCAATAGGAGTTGCCTCAGTCAACCTGTGACCTGCTAAGGAACTGGCTTTGGAGGGTCAAAGGCTCCCTCACCTTTTGGAGGGTCATCTCCAACCTTCCTGATCCATCTCTGGCCTTTGGACCCAGATGGCTCTGAAGCAGAGTAAGGCTGGTGACTTTGTATGGTGGCCCTTCATTCAAATCCAACTCACTTGCCTGTCATGCATAACCTCTCTGATGTCATGGTCTTCTTCAAGAAGGAAGAAAAAAACAAGCAGAAACCATTACAACTAATTTGGGCATATCATTTTGGGGCTTTGACTTGCTCCTTCTGAATCCCAAGGAAAATATTTTTGAGATAATGGAATGAAGTGTCTTACTAACTTTTTCCATTTATTCTTTTTTTTCTTTAGCAAGCATCAACCATTTAAGAGAAGAATGCTTTCTTAGCTTCTGAAACACTGTCTTTCAAAAGCAAAGATCAAAGAGTTGGTACATTTTCTAATCTTTTGCCATTAACAATGTCCCTTTTACTTACAAAATGGAATTACTTAGTGCTGTTAAAGAGACCCCTGTAGTTTTGAGCATATAAATGGGATGTCTTAATACAGCAAATGAAATTAATTATAACATGTTTAATATCTTTCATATGAATTGAAATGAACAAGCTATCTGGCATTTTGCTATTTATTTTAAACATTTTTCAAACTGCATAAAGCAATGTAATATATCTAGAATATTTAACATAGCTAAGATAACTTATCCAGGCTCAGCATTTTTTAATATTCATAATTTTTATACTAAGAAAATTGGACAGTTTTATCACCAGGTAATATTTGTTAGACAGGGCCTGGGAAAAGGGAAAAGATAGAATGCTGCTTCATCAGCATGTGGCCTACAAGGAATATAAAAGAGCACATAGTATGTGTTTTTTATCTGTCGGTCAGTGAAAGGCTTAGTACGTCAGGCTGCCTTTATGAAAATGCAAAAGGAAAAAAAATGGTTCTGAAGTGTGAAAACTCATTTTTATTTTTTTCTAAGATTTGCAAAGAAAAAATTGCAGCCCATTGAATAGAGAGCTTGGTAAGAATTTATTCTCCATCTTTGAAAGCTTGTCCTTTGGATTCATTACACAAATGAAACCTTCTTAAGGTTGTAATTGCCTTACCACTCTGTGGGGAAACTGGTGCATCATATATTTTCCCCCTCTTTTCTCTTCCCCCCCTCCTTGCCTGCCTCTTGACTACAGGGGTCAGTGATAAGAATGAATTGCAGAAAATTGAGATGCAGACTCCTTGGATGAAGGCAGCAGGATGATCTACATTTTCGAAGATTCAGCCATGGCCTTTGTTCTTGGACATGATAGAAAAGCTGCTTTCACTCTCTCAATTGAAGAGCCAGCATGAGTCAGACCAGATGGCTGTTGACCTTCAGGCAAGAGAGAATGGGAGAGATTCCCAACTGTGATGCTCATTACTCTAGGCAATGACCACCAATGCAGTGCAAGCCCCCCCCCCAAGATCTGTACCTGTAAAACTTGTACTTCCTCTTTAAATGTTTACCCTTTATTTTTTGTAATTTATGAAGTAGTTCTGGATATTCATCATATTATGGAGTTTATTATCTCAGTGTCTACTTATCACTTTACAGTAACATTAAAACTAGACTTTATATAGCACTTTACATTCATTTTTTTCCATCTGAGCTTCAAAATAACAAGAGAAGTACTTCATATTTTACAGATAGGGAAATTGAGGCTTAGAAATTTCAAGCAATTTGCCTAAGGTTGCATAACTATTGTCTGAGTGTCCAATTACATATTATTTCTTATCATCTCTTAGATTCTAAGAGTCAGAGCAATGGTTAACATATAATAGATGATTAACAAATGTTTGTTGGTTGATTCATTTGAACACCTGTTTCCTCATTCCAAGTCTAGTACTCTAGCCACTATTCCATGATATTTCTTGTAATGTAATTGGTCACATATGCAGGGATCTCTGGGTTGGGGGGGGGGGTAAGATACAGTTTTTTCTAATTTTCCTTGCTCTGGAAAGGTGAAGATTTCTATTTTTGGGACATGTTGCATATGAGCAAAATATGTATATATTTTTCTACCCTCATAATGATTAGGCATTCCTAGGCACCATCTCCTTTATCTTGCCTAATACTTCAACAATAATAAAATGGTTGGAAAAGGCTTAGGAAAAATAACCTATGATCATGAACAGCCTTTGGGCTTATTTTCCACATGTGATCAATGCCTCCTTCCTAATCATAGGCATTAAATCTGGATAAACTACTAAAAGGTGCTAAGTCACTGGAGTAATTCCTTTCTAAATTGACACTGGCTAATACGACAGAAAAGTGTCACAATGAATTTACTCTATTTCCATTAACTTACCTCTTTCTATTATTCTTATCTCTGCTTCCCTTCTACTTTCCCTTCCATGAAGGGTGAAGGACCAGGAACTGTTAATTACTCTATGGACCCTCAATATTCTGATGAGATGCAGCTGGTCCTTCAGCTGTTGTCTGCTCTTGTCTATATTTAGCACCTATGACGTCCATGAGTAATTAGGGGAGCCGAGTAATAGTGTCTACTTCCTGAGTCATAAGTTGTGGAGTAATTGGAAAGCTAATCTCCAAGAGGGAATGCAACTTAATCCACAGTAAAATACTCCATGAAGATTGAGATTCCTGACAGATCAACCCTTTCCATTCCCATAAAGATCTAAATACAATTTCTGGGAGAATTTATCTTCTCAGATAATATGATAAGGGAAAATAAGAAATTATTTGCATTCATTGGATTCAAAATAATCTATCTTCTAAAATTTTAACTACATCGATAATTATTTGTAATTTAAATTTGCAAAAGGGTTAAATAAGATTAGTCAAAAAGATTTTTTAGTTTTTTTGCAAGGCAATGGGGTTAAGTGGCTTGCTCAAGGCCACATAGCTAGGTAATTATTAAGTGTTTGAGGTCAGATTTGAACTCAGGTACTCCTGATCCAGGCCTGGTGCTCTATCCACTGCATCTCTTAGCTGCCCCTAGTCAATTTTTTAAGAGCTAGGTCAGAGCTAGGTGACATCCACATAACTAAAAAAAATTTCTTTGTGTGCCAAATCTAAGGATGCTTCTAGAGTGTTAGTCCATTACTGAACCTTAATATCTAAGGGGAAAAAGTGAAAAATAAGATCCAAAACATGGGGAATATATAATAATAAAAACATTACTAATTTCATCACTATATGTGAGAATAATATAATGATAATTATACAGCAGGAAACCAATTACATTAAAATAAAAGTTGAGGAAAAATAAAAGGAATGAGAATGATAAAAATATTGACCACTTTTATAGAGAACTTTAGGTTTGAAAAGTAATTTACATTATTGTATTTGTAGATACATATCCTCTTGACCAAAACTAATCTTCTTTTCCAACATGCTTTGGAAAAAAGAGTGGACTGAATTTAGAGACCCAGTTCATGATTTCAGAACCTTGTATTAGCTGAATGACTTTGGTGTTTCACAATCTATCCGAGTCTCATCTCTAATATAAGATGCTCAACCTTCATGACTTCAAAGATCTCTTCAAGCTCTAGATACATGGTTTCTGGAACAGTCTGTAGTCATTCTAAGAAAGATCATTTATGTAAAGCCAATAAATTCTTTTTAAGACTCTAATGAGTTTACCACCAACCTGATCTGAGTCTAAATAAAGGCTTTTAAAAAACATCATTTTGGGAGCATTTGTACTTTTATACTTTTTGTACTTTTATATTTTTTTCTTTTTTACATTATGCTATATATTCTGGGCTAGGATAGAGAAAAGGTAATTGGAACTATTTACATACTGAGGACTTTTGAATAAATGTATAAGATCAGCCATTCTTAAAGTGCTGTCTGTAGACATCTGGAAGTTCCTGAGAAACTTTTAGGAAGTCTGAGAGGTGTAAAAAAAAAAGAAAAGAAAAAACAAACTATTTTTTAAGTATATTAAATTTTGTTTGCCTAGTAAAACACTCCTTTTCCCAACTAAATATCTATGTAAGATCAGATTTTCTTCTTTTATTTCAAACAAAATAACAAATCTTAACAGACTGAATATAAAAACAGATATGAGAATTCAGCTGTTTTCTATTAAATAGAAGTATAAAATGTGTAAAAAAATGCTATTATTTCATCAACTTGTTTTTTTTTGAAAAATATTTTTTCTTAAAATTTGTCATTTCTGTTAATTTATAATAAGCTTAGTACTGCTATTTTAGATGAAGAAATGGAATATATTTTAAATTGATAGTTTTAATTTCTATTATAACAAATATGCATACAGATCTATATATGAAACCCATAATCCAATGTTCTTTGCTAAATAACTTATAAGTATTTAAATGGGTCTGAAGACCAAAAAAATTTGGAATCCACTATCCTATACCAAGTAAAGTAAAAGTGATGCAAAAAAAGTATTGGATAATGACTTGGTAATTATATGTGTATATGCTTATGCTATTTTAATGTGGCAGCCTTACATTAAAGACATCATTCATAAACTTATTCAACCACGTAAGATGATTTTCACTTAGATTATGATTTGATATTTATCACAAACCTAATTTATAAACAATTGCAGCTGAATCAACTTAAACACACTCGTGAAAAGTCTATACACATGTATACACATATATATGCAATGTTATACTATATATGTAATAAACATATATATATATATATATATAATGGTAAATGGTAAATTGATGAAATCATTTTAAAGGGGCTTTAAAAGCAGCTTAAAAAGTAGAATAAATCCTAAATAACCAAAGTTTATTAAAGCATTTTACTCTTAAACCCCTAAAAACTCCCTTCTGATTAGAACAAAAGGATTCTGAAGATAAGACTTCCTGATCCTAGAAGACTGAAAAATATACTTCTCTTATTTATGTTATATAACTATGCTTTTGGAAAAATTACTTCTCAGTCACTAGCAGTAAAGTACTGCCTGCCCATTTTTTTAGGAGAAAAGGAATATCACCTAGTTTTGAAGCTTTCTACAAATTCTATTATTGATTTCATAGTGAAGCAAACGTCTCCCTGGACCAATAAGAAACATGCTCAGTGACCAATCCTATCTTCGTACAGCCATGTTAAAAAAAAAAAAACCTTGTATTTGTGCTCTCTCTCTCTCTCTCTCTCTCTCTCTCTCTCTCTCTCTCTCTCTCTCTCTCTTTCTCTTTCTCACTTCCTTCCTACCTCCCTTCCTTCTTTTCTTTATTGCATCCATTCTTTCTTCATTATATCCTCTCTCCCTCGTAGACATGCCTGAACCTGGGGTGACCTAGTGAATTTGAAGACTCTGGAGAACACCAGATTATTTTCTTGAACACTTCCAGTGAAGACAAACTCACCACCTTCTAATTAAGCCTACTTCATTTATGGACATCTCTAACTGTTAGGAAGTTTTGCTTGTTTGTTTGTTTTCCTTATAAGCAATTAGAACCATTATTCCACCTCTTTCTAAAGCTTCTGGTTTTGCCCTCTGACGTCATTTGAAATGAGACTCACCCCCTACCACATGATCCTAAAAATATTTGGCAATATATATCATTTTCCACATAAGTTCTTTCAGGTAAAATATCCCAATGGCATCAAAGAAGTCTTAGATGTTATAGCTCTGAATTCGTTCATTATTGTCTTCAACTTGACCCACTCTAAATGTGTCACTATTTGTAACAGTGGAACTAGAGCCAAAAACATTATTACAGATGGGGTCTGATCAAAACACAGGAAGGCTAACACCATCATTACCTTAATCATTCCTCTCAATGAATTCTTTTTTTTTAGTTTTTTTGCAAGGTAATGGGGTTAAGTGACTTGCCCAAGACCACACAGCTAGGTCAGGGCCGGTGTTCTATTCACTGCACCACCTAGCTTCCCCATCTCAATGAATACTAAGGTCCCTCAGAGTATTTGCTCTCATATCATTCTGTAGACCATATTTAGCTTTCAATTTTAAATAATCTTTTAGTTTATTTTTACTATTTTTATAAATCCATAAATTTAATGAATTTATTTATGGGCAAACATTAACATTCCTTATTCTGTGCAAGTGACTTTAAAAAAGCATGTGTTAGATTTTGCACTCATCCTTCCATATATTTTAAATTTTGATATTATGACCAATCATTCTAGCTTGCCAAAATCTGTATTTTATTTTATCATTTATTAATAATTTTATTAAGTGCATTAATTTTCTTTCTAACCTTCATTTCCTACAGATATTTGATTATGTGCTTGATAGATCTTGGGGGCTCTTTCAATGTCAGCAAGTACAAGACAAAGCACCTATTGTGGTATTACAATTTTTTTTCAGAAATGACCAATGTATAGATTTAGTATAGCTAACTTTAATGATACAAATGAATACTTCTATTTCATCTAGCTAGCTATCATCTATCTATCAATCTAACCATATATCTATCTCAATTACATTATAAAACATTTTAAATATATTTCTTAAAGTTTTGAGCTCTAAATTTTATCCCTCCTTCCCTCCACCCTCCCTGAGATAGTAAGTAATCAGATATAGGTTAAAAATGTGCAATTATTTAAAATATTTTCATATTAGTGATTTTGTACAAGAAGATTTAAATAAAAGAACAGATAATGAAAGAAAGAAAGAAAGTGAAAGAAGTATATTTCTCTTATCCAACAATATCAGTTCTTTCTCTGGAAGAAGATATTGTGCTATATCATTAGTCCTTTGGGATTGTTTTGTATCATTACATGGATGAAAATAGCTAGGTAGGACAGTTCTTCATCAAACAATACTGCTCTTACTGACTTAATTTTTTGGGGGGGTTCTGATTAATTCACTTTGCATCAGTTCATGAGGGTTGTTTTTAGGGGTTTTTTTAAAGATTTTTTCAAGGTAGTGGGGTTAAGTGGCTTGTCCAGGGCCTCACAGCTGGGTAATTATTAAGTGTCTGAGGTTGGATCTGAACTCAGGTACTCCCGACTCCAGGGCCGGTGCTTTATCCACTGCACCACCTAGCTGCCCCTATGAGGGATTTTTCAGATTTTTTTTTAATTCATACTGCTTGTAATTCCTTATAGCACAATAATATCCCATCATCATTATATTACACAGATTACTTAGCAATTCTTCAATTAATGAGCATTCCTTCACATTCCAACTCGGTATTCTTTTTAAAAACAATTTTTTAAAAATCTCCTTTCTATAATTCAATTATTTTTCTATTTAAATCCATCTAACTTTATTTTCACCTAATCCACATATCTACATCTATTTCAGAAGAAGTCATAAGACAGGGGCGGCTAGGTGGCGTAGTGGATAAAGCACAGGCTCTGGAGTCAGATCTACCTGGGTTCAAATCTGGTCTCACCAGTCTCAGACACTTGATAATTACCTAACTGTGTGGCCTTGGGCAAGTCATTTAACCCCATTTGCCTTGCAAAAATTCTAAAATAAAAGAAGTCATAGGATAGTTTGTCAAGTACCTAGATAAGATTGAATATTATTAGTCATGGTTTGTTTGATTCCAGAGTGCTAAATTAGGAACAATATGTGGAAGCTGCAGTAAAATAGATTTTCATTTTAACTAAAAAAACCTGTTTGTTTAGAGCTTTCCACAAATAGAATAATCTGACTTGGGATGTAGACCCTTCCCTCTCATGAGATGGAATATCAATTACATGGTTTCTAATTCCCACTTCCAAATCATAAATGCTAGAATTCTATGCTTCTGTGATCCACAACCTTTTGCATAAATGAAGCAAATAAAATTGATGAAAAAGAAAATGAAATAAGTATGCAAAAGAAACTGTACTATGTAATCAATATTGCACTAGATTTTTGATCATACAACCTGGAGTTGTATACTGATTGTTATTCACAATGTGACCTAAGTCTACTAACAACTTTTATAGGTTCTTTTTTTTTACAAAATACAGTAATATTTTCCTCAATCTTCATGGCTTTTGACCTCTCTGCAACCTTTAACGTAGTTGGATATCTTCACCTCCTTGATATTCTCTTCTCTCTAGATAATAAATAAAGCCATTTCCTCCTGGTTCTCCTATTTATCAGGCTACTCTCCAGTCTTTTTTACTGGAACCTCATCTATCTTCCTGGTCACACTTTGCAATTTTGTGTCTTACTAGATTTTGTCTTGTTCCATTTTCTTGTTGTTCGTCCTTGATGATCTCATCAGCTCCCACAGACTTAATAGCTATCTATATGCTGATGATTATCAAATCTACTAATCTTTCCCTAACCTTTCTGCTGACTTCTTTTTTTTTTAGGGTTTTTTTTTTCAAGGCAGATGGGGTTAAGTGGCTTGCCCAAGGCCACACAGCTAGGCAATTATTAAGTGTCTGAGACCGGATTTGAACCCAGGTACTCCTGACTCTAGGGCCGGTGCTTTATCCACTGCGCCACCTAGCTGCCCCTCTGCTGACTTCTAATCTCACATTACCAACTGCATTTCAGATGTCTCAAGTTGGATATCCAGTGACATCTTAAACACCACATTCACAACACTTAACTCATTATCTTATCCTCTAAACCACCAACCTTCTCTATTTCTAGAGATATTAGTAGTCAAAGTAAAGGAGGGAGAGCATTCTAGGCATGAGAGATAGTCAGAGAAAATGTCTGGAGTCAAGAGATGGTATGTCTTGTTCCTGAAACAGTTCCTGGAAAAGTCAGCTTCATTGAATTAAAGAATACTTGTTGAGGAGTAAGGTGTGAAAAGACTGGAAAAATAAAAATAATACTAGATCATGAAAAACTTTGAGTGTCCATCAGAGAATTTTGTATTTGCTCCAGAAAGTAATAGAAAGTTACTCTAGTTTCTTGAAGGGGGGTGGGGGGGCGGGGGGGTTGTAGCATAATCAGACCTGTGCTTTAGGAAAATCACTTTAGTATCTGAATGGAGAATGACTTGAAATGAGGGAAAAATAAGTTAGGCAGATACATCACCAGGCTATTAAAGTAAGTAAAGTTCAAGGTGATGAAAGTCTATACTAGAGGTGAGGCAGTGTCAAAAGAAAGAAGTGGATAAATTGATTCATTTACAAAAGTGAAATTGTCAGGCCTTGACAACCACTTAGAAAAAGAGTGTAAAAGATAGAGAGGAATCCAGGATGACTACGAGGTTAAATTCAGAGAGAATGTTAGAGTTTAGAGGATATGTAAAATAGAATATCAATTTCAAAAGCTGCTAAGTGTCATACAAAGTTAATCCATACTCAAATAAAGAATATTTACAGTAATTGCATTTAATCCATCTGACTCATGTACGATTCACACATACAGAAAGACCTAAAACTATCTTTATTCTCAGTGGGAAAACATGAGAGACAATACATGTAAGTGGAAATGGTATAGTATGCAGAGTCAGGGAACCTGAGTTTGGGTTTCAGTTCTGACACATTACTTAGAAGACAATAAAAATTAACTTATCTCGTTGAGACTTATCTTAAAATAAGATAATTGTACTAATGCTACTTAGTGATACTGGAATAAATTAAAAGTCATTTTAACCTAAATCATAACACAATGTTTTGCATTACTTTGCTGCCAAATAAACAACTTGAAGGAAAAAAAATCTTTTATATAATTGACTGGAATGTGGGCTCATGCTTTGCTGCAGCAATCAGGAAATGGAAGATCAATGTTTATCAAGTAGAGCTAATTTATGTCTTATTACATGGATAATTACTACTAGCACCTTCACATTCTATTACTATTCTACAACCAGGATGTAGGGCTTTTAAAAAATAATGGATGAAGGCCAAAGGCAGGAAATCTATATCCATCATTATTTCTTTTCTTTCTGCTAAATGAATGTCCTAAAAATTCGTTTTCTGCCTATACAAAAACACAAACAAGACTAGATAGTACTCCCCATACTTTCAACCCTTCTTGTTTGCAGATTATATTGAATTGAGTAGAAAAGTAAACAACAGGAAGCACCAAAGTCAGATTCAGCAGGCCTTGGAACATTTAAGTGTCTGGGCTAATAGATGGCAAATATAGTTCACTGCAGATAAATGTGAAATAATGAGCTTTGGAGTAAGGAATAAAAAAGAGGAAATATCAGCTTAATGGAAAGGTGCTGCAGAATACTGATCAGAAGTGAGATTTGGGAGTTGCTGCAAAATAGTATCCTTGCAGCCTTCTTCCTAACATGGAACTATAGGGAGAAAACCAGACACAAATCTAAGCTGTATAACCAGAGAAGTGAATTGTAAATCAAAGGTAAAATTACTGTTATAAGAGAGGTATGGGTGAATTTGTTAATAGAAAGATGCTACCTGGGTCATTTTGGTTTTAAATCAAGATATCTTGGGAGTTGGGAAAACAGGTCACCTGCTGGGTGCAAAATGACTCTAAAGATCAAAATCAAGTCATATGAAACCAAAAGACAAAATGATCTAAGTGGGTAATAAACTAATTATCCTCAAAAGAAACATTAGAGATAAGATGTCTCAGTGTTACAATTAAGAGATTGGAAGGAAAAGAAAGAGATTTAGGAAAATTAGTTTACAAAATTAAATATGTATAGATGTTTGTTATAAAATAAAGTTTGTAAAGCAATAGGATCAGTGAAATGAAGAAATATTAAATAACTTTCCAAACAAGGACTGTAGAAGCTATAGAATTCAAGTCAAAGGCAAGAAAAAAAGGGGGAAGAAAAAGATTTTTTGAAAAAACTAAATTTTTTTATGAACATTTCATAATGTTAATTGATCTACATTAAAGCAAATTCCATAGGTGAAGGGAAATAAATTGCTGGTTCCTATAAATATTTAGTCCTACATATAGTTTTACCTTTCCTCATCCCTATACCTTTATTTTTTCAAAAATAATTTTATTTATTTCATTATTTCCTAAATATGTGAAAATATTTTAGCAATCTCATATTTTTAAAGTTTTAAGTTGAAAATTCCTTTCTCCCTCCAGTTCCTCTCTTCAGCTTGAGATGGCAAACACTTTGATATTGACTATCAAGTCATATTAATCAAATCATTTTAGACATCTTGTAAAAGAAAGCAGACAAATTAAAGCAATAAAAATAAAGGAAGCAAAAACAATTTTGTCACCATCAGCATTCAATATTCAAAACTTCCCTCCATGGAAATAGATAGTATTTTCTTTTTATCTTGGGTCTTTGGGGACTTTAACAGTTGATAATACCTATAATAGTGCTGTTACTATACACAATGTTCTCTTAGTTTGGCTTACTTTACTTTGTATGAATATATGTGTCTTCCTAGAGTTTTCTGAAACAATCTTGTCCGCCATTTCTTATAGCAAATTAATATTTCATTACAATTATATTCCACAAGTTTTTCAGCCATTCTCCAATTTATAAATATCTCCTTGACCCCTAATTATTTGCCACTATAAAAAGAGTTGCTATAAATATTTTTGTATAAATTGGTCTTTCCTTCCCATGCTTTTATAAAAAAAATTTCTTTTTGCTACAGTTGATGTGGTGCTATTGCTGAGTCAAAAGCTATTCACAGTTTCATAACCCTTGGGGAATAGTCAGAATTGTTCTCTAGAATAGTTGGTTTAATTTGTTCCTCCACTAATAGTGCATTAGTTTACCAATTTTTTCACATTCCTTTTAGAATTTAACATTTTCCTTTTTTTGTAATATTAGTAGTCAGTTTGCATTTCTCTAATCAATAGTGATTTATACCATCTTTTCATGTGACTATAAATAATTTTGATTTCTTCAGAAAATCAGTTGTCCATATCCTTTAATCATTTATCAAAATGCAGAATGGCTTTTATGTTAATAAATTTGGTTCGGTTATCTCTCTCTCTCTCGATATATATAGAGATATATATATATATATATATATATATATATATATATATATATATATATATGAGAAACATTGTCTTTATCCAAGTAACTAGTTTTCTCCTTTCCTTCTAATTTTGGCAGTGCTGGTTTTGTGGGTGCTAGAACTTTATTTTTTAATTTCATAGAACCAAAATTATCTATTGTACTTGCCATAATTCACTCTGGTTTTACATGATCATAAATCCTTCCTTTGTCCATAGGACTGGCAGGTAAAATTCCCTGTTCTACCATAATTTATTTTTGTATCATACTTAATTTCTAAATAATTTTTCAATTTTTATCTTATTTTTGTAAATGGTGTGACATGTTTTTTTATGTCTACTTTTTTTTGCCAAACTGCTTTTCTGTTTTCTCATCAATTTTTCTGATATTTTGAGTTTCTTCCCTAAAAGCTTTGAATCTTTGAGTTTATCAAATATCAGATTAATATGACCATATACTACATGTGTACCTAATCTATTTTTCTGATTTACCACTTGATATCATAGCAATATCAGATTGTTTTATGATTATTGATTTGTAATATTTGAAATATTAAATTGCTCAAAATATTACAAAAATGAATTTTGAAAACCATCTTTGTTTGAAGTTGGAAAATCAAAACAAAAACTCAGAAAAAGGCAACAAAGTCAAAACTGCTGCATCCAAAATTCCAAGAAAAATACGGTCTCAGGCCATGGAGCAGCCTAAAAAGAATTTTGAAAATCAATTAAGAGAGATAGAGGGAAAAAATTGGCAAGAGAAATGAGAATGATCCAAGAAAATCATGAAAAAAGAGTCAACAACTTGGTAAAGGAGGCACAAAAAATACCAAGGTAAATTACAGCTTTAAAAGAAAAATAGAAAAAAATCATAAAAGAGTCACAAAAATTCAATGAAAATAAATGTTTGTAGAATTAAGGGCAGCTAGGTGGTGCAGTGGATAGAGCACTGGTCCTGGATTCAGGAGAACCTAAGTCCAAATCTGGCCTCAGACATTATTAATTACCTAGCTGAGTCACCTTGGGCAAGTCACTTAACCCCATTGCCTTGAAAAAAAAGTAGAATTAAGCAAATGGGAAAAGATATAAAAAATTCACTGAGGAGAAAGAAATTCTTTAAAAGTAGGACTTGGTCAAATAAAAAAAAAGAGGCACAAAAACTCACTGAAAAAAAATATTCTTATATATTTAACATAGTTACACCTGTATAACCTATATCAGATTACTTGCTGTCAGGAAAAGGGAAGAGGGAAAAAGAGGAAAGAAAAAATTGTGGAACTCAGCATCTTTCATCTCAGCATCTTTTCATGAAATTAGAAAATAATTCATTAAATAAATTTTTTAAAAAAGAATGGAGAGGGGCAGCTAGATGGCGTAGTGGATTAAAGCACCGGCCTTGGACTCAGGAGTACCTGGGTTCAAATCTGGTCTCAGATACTTAATAATTACCTAGCTGTGTGGCCTTGGGCAAGCCACTTAACCCCGTTTGCCTTGCAAAAACCTAAAAATAAAAGAATGGAGAAAGTCAAATTACCAATTTCAAAAATGAAGGAAAAGTAATTCCTTAAAATTTAGAACTGGGCAAGTAGAAGATAACTTCATGAGACATAAAAAAGCTATAACAAAATCAAAAGAAAAAAAATGTGAACTATCTCATTGGAAAAAGAACTGACCTGGGAAAATAGATTCATGAGAGGTAACAGGAATTACTGAAGTACTTGAAAGTCATGATTGAAAGAAAAATAACCTACCAATCATCATTCAAAAAATTATTGAGGAAAACTATTCTAATATTCTAGAACCAGAAGATAAAATAAAAACTGAAAGAATCCACCAATGACCTCCCGAAAGAGATCCCCAAATGAAAACTACCAGGAATATTGTAGTCAAATTCAAGAACTCTGAGTTCAGGGAGAAAATATTGCAAGCAGCCAAAAAAAAAAAAAAAACCAATTCAAATTACATGGAGTCACAATCAGGGTAACATAAGTGTTATCATTTTACCTATTGAAAAATAACCAAAGTAAAAGAATCAGAAGGTTTGGAACCTAATGTTCTAGAGGACAAAGGAGCTAGGATTACAAGCAAGAATCATGCACCCAGCAAAACTGAGTATAATTGGAATGGCTAGGTGGTGCAGTAGTACTGAGTTCAAATCCAACCTCAGACACTTAATAATTACCTAGCTGTGTGGCCTTGGACAAGCCACTTAACCCCATTTCCTTGCAAAAAAGCCTTTAAAAAAAGCCTTAAATAAAACCAAGTATAATTCTTTAGGCTAAAAAGGGAAAAAAATATTCAAGGAAGTAGAGAACGTTCAAGCTTTCCTGAGGAAAGACCAGAGCTGAATAAAAATTTGTGTTTAAAACACAAGACTTGAGTAGTAGAAAAAGATAAAAAGGAAAGAAAAACCTTAACCAATATAGCAAACTGCTTACATTTCTAGGAAAATGACATTTCTAAAATCTTTCTCATTATTTGGACAGTTGGGAGTAAACACAGACAGAGGCCATGGGTGTCAGTTGAATATGAAGTGATGATTGTGGAAAAAAAATTAAATTAAGGATAGAGAAAGAGGATCACACTGGGCAAAGAGGAAAGAGGAAGGTAGAACAGGATACATTATCTGACATAAAAGAAATGTAAAAGAGGGGGATAATAGAGGGGGAAATGGGTTTGGGTGAGAAATTTTATTTTCAATGGAATTAACTCAAATAGAAAATTAAATACACACTCAATTAGGTATAAAAAAACTATCTTACTATACAGGAAAGTTAAGAGGGGAAGGACATAAAAGAAAGGGAGGAGGATAGAAAGGAGCATAGTTTGGAGGGAGGAAAGAGTCAGAAGCAAAACATTTTGAAAATGGGCAAGATGGGGAGTGCTATATGGCACAGTGAATAGAGTCAGTCCTGGAGTTAGGGAGACCTAAGTTCAAATTCAATTTCAAATTCTTGATATTTACCAGCTATGTGACCTTGAGCACAAACCCATTGCCTCACAAAAAAACCAAAAAATTATTGACAGAATAAAAGGAGAGAGGAGAGAGAGAGAGAGAGAGAGAGAGAGAGAGAGAGAGAGAGAGAGAGAGAGAGAGAGAGATTAGGATAAATTGGGGGGCAAATAGGATGGAAAGATACATAGTAATAATTAAATGGAAAAAATTATAGCAAGTTTTTCTGACAAAAAAACTCATTTTCCATATATATATGGAAGTGATTCAAATTTAAATAAATAAATAAATAAGAGTTTTTCCTCCATAGATAAATGTCTAAAGGATATGAACTGGCAGTTTTTGAATGAAGTAATCAAATGCATCTGAAATCATATAAAAAAGGTCTCCAAATCACTATTGATTGAAAACATGAAAATTAAAACAACTCTGAGCTTCCATGCTACACCTATCAGATTGGTTAATTTGACATAAAAGGAAAATGACAAATGAGATGCTGATGTACTTTTGATGAAATTGTGTAATGATTCAATCATTCTGCAGAAAATTTGGAACTATGTCCCAAGGACTATAAAACTATGCATACTCTTTGACCAAACTATACCTCTACAAATCAGTATCTAAAAGAGATTAAAAAAAAGAATAAGAACCTATATGCACACAAATATTTACTGCAGTTCTTTAATGGTGATAAAGAATTAGAAATTGAGGTCATGTCCATCAATGGGCAAGTTGAGGGTAACTGAGGAGTCTCAAACTCTTTACTGAGTCAGGAGAGCATCTATCACATGCCAAGTACATAAAGACATTCCTGGTGGAAAGATGAGAATATTTTGTTCCAAAGGCCATCAAAGCAGCTGAAGCAGGAAGTATAGAACTTTTAGAGCTTGGATAGACATTGAAGATATCAAGGTCAACCATTACATCTTGAGACATCACCACTCATCTGAACTGTAACCTGCAGTGTCATCAGAGTATGGCAACTCTGGAACAGTTAAAGTGACTTTGTGCATATCTGCCTGACAAATTCAATTTATGCATAAATCAAAAGACATCACCCATATCATTTTACCATTCTTATCTATATCAAAGTCCTGTGCAACAAACAAATGATGAAGCAGTAGGTATGGATATATTGGGAGCTATAGTCAAAACCCTGGTGCACAGGCAGTCCAGATCATAGGTAATCTTCTCACTGGAAGGAGCACTGGGATTTGGCAGCTTCCTGGATGTCTGAGCAGTCTCTGAAGGACCACTCTACTCACCCCCTGGTATGAGGATAGGTCTAGAAATGGTGCCCTAAAAAGTGTCTGCTTACCCAAGCCTTGTCTGTTTACCATGATTTTACCATGAGGAATTCCAACAAAAGAAGGTATGAAAATTTCTACAGAGATCATTCTATTCCCCATTAACACACACACACACACACACACACACACACACACACACAGTCAGGGGCAACACAAAATTCAGTAGATGTGTAATATAAAAAGATTTGTTGTTAGAGAACTTGGCAGGTTTCATATAAAGTAATAGCCCTGAGTGAAACAAGGCTGGCAAATAAAGGTCAGCTTACTGAAGTCAGAGTTGGATATATGTTTGTCTGGAGTAGACACAGTGAAGGGGATTACCATGAAGCTGGTGTAGGTTTTGAAATCAAAACTAATCTGGTCAACAGGCAAACAATACCTACCAAAAGGAGTAAATGACAGGCTCATGAGAATGTGGCTGCCACTTGCACAAAAGCACCTTGCATTTGCAGCACCAGCAAGCATTAATGTCTATGCTACCATGCAGGATGAATCCTGATCAAGTCAAAGAAAAAAATTATGAAGACCTGGATACCTTCATTATCAATATGCTAAAAGGGAAAGGTTTATAATTCTAGATGACTTTAATGATAGAATAGGAACGGAATACCAGACATGGGAGTCCTTGGGAGGAATGGATTTGGAAACAGCAAAAGCAATAATCACTTACTACTGAAGACTTGTTGTGCATCTCATGACCTTGTCATCAATACTATCTTCTATTTATTTTCCACGATAAAACTTTGTGACTGCATCCTCACAGTAAATAAACATTGATATTTGATAGACTATGTGATTGTAAAGTGAAGAGACTGACAGGATGAGTGACAAAAACAGTGTGTAGCACAAATGTTAGACTGATCATAGACTTATCTTCTTCAAGCTAAATATTAGCATTCAAAAATGCTAAGGCAAAATGGCTACCGAAGACTTATGTCAACAGATTAGAGAGCTTCTGTAAGAACAGTTCATTGAACTGTTCTTAGAGAAAGTTGAACCAATACACAATTGGGAACAGTAGAGCAGAAAAGGAGTGGGTGGAGGTCATTTACTCATCTGGTTAGAGCCCTCACAAATATAAGTACTTGTTTCATAAAAATAATAGGGAACTTCAGAAACTACCATAGATTTTATCAGCAATATTGTTCATCCATCTCTAAGACAGCAGCATTTAACTCCAATAAAAGTAAAGTACAAGTGAAGCTTAGAGATATTCGTGATTTTGGGTTCAAAAAGAAGACAGATGGAAATGTTTTGTGCAGATAGTAACAATCCAATGTGCTTTTATGATGTCCTGAATGCTATTCTGGGATCAAAGACCTATCATGCAGTTCTATTACTGAGTGTTGATAGAGCCACACTGATTAGTAAAAAAGAATATAATCTTGGAAATAGACTGAACATTTCATAGTGTTTTCAATAGCTCATCATCAGTTAATGCTGAAGCCATCTATCATTTATCTTAGGTTGCAGTCAATCCTTCTCTTGACAAATTTTCAGCTAAAGAAGAGGTTTTGAATTTCAATAAACTTCTTTCCTATGGCAATGCCACTGGTACCTATTCCAGCTGATACTTAAAATGTTCTGGATCCATTGCTCATACAAAAACTTACTAAAAGTTTCTGATAAAATTTTGTTAATCTCCAGGATTTCAAGGATGCCTCTGTTATCCATCTCTTTAAAAGTAAATCAAAAAAATTGTCTTGTGACAAGCACATGGGGGCTCTCTCTTAGGCATCATTATTATTGTTAGAGTCCTTCTTAATAAAGTGATCCTTCACCTCGTTCATTTACCTGAGAAAGTGAGGCTTCAGAAAGGATCAAGGAATAGTCTATATGGTGTTTGCTGGCCAACAGCTCCAGGAGAAATACCAGGAGCAGAACAATGTTCATCAATCTGAACAGGACCTTCTATACTATAAGCCACAAAGATTTATGGAAAATTACTTAAAATTAAGATGTCTTGAGAAGTTCATCAGAACTGTACATTAATTTTATGATGGTATGCTTGTATGGATTCTGGATAATGGATGGTGTTCTCATAATTTCCAGACAGCAAAGTAATGAAAAGTGTTGTATGCTTATTCCTATGCTTTATAACATAATGTTTTCAGCAATCCTGCCAGATGCCTTCAAAGAGGACAAAAATGTCATCAAGATCAGTTAACATACAGATGGTAAATGATCTAACTTGAAAAGACTACAAAACCAGACCAAAGTAGAGTTGGTAGATGATTTTGTTTCCAGATGATTGTGCATTCAATGCAGCCTCTGAAGTTTATATACAATAAACTATGGATCAATTCTCTTTTGCTTGTGCTAATTATGGTCTAACAATCAAATTCCAAGAAAATACAGATTCTCTACCAGCCTGAACCACGCCATCCATACATAGAACTATAAGAAACAGCAAATGAGTAAGTTTTGAATACTATGAATAGGTTCATTTACCTTGACAGTATATTTTTCAGGTATATTTGTGTCTTCCTTGCCAAAGTTATCTTAGTATTTGGGACACTCCAAAGGAAAGTGTGAGATAGAAGAGGTATTTACTGACTGCAAAATTTAAGGTCTAGAAAGCAGATGTATGCCTGTGAAGCCTGGACTTTATACTATTGTTATGCCAGAAAATTGAATTGCTTCCACTTGAATTATCTTTAGAAGATTCTGAAGATTACTGGACAGGATAAGATATAAGACAGTAAGATCTTTTCCAGAACTAGAGTGTCAAGCATTCAAACTCTACTACACTTGGCTGGCCACATTGTTTGAATACTAAATATACACTTGCCTGAAAGACTATTTTACAGAGAACTCACACAAGGCAATGACTCTCTTGGTGGTCAGAAGAAGTGATATAATGACATTCTGAAGATCTCTCTGAAGAACTGTGGAATGGATTGCATGATATGGAGACATTGGCACAGAAACATCCAGAATGGCATGACTGAATCAAAAAAGTTTTTGGGCCCCATGAACAAAGCAGAATTGAAGTAGCTCAAAGGAAATGTGAGATGCATGATTTTAGAGAAGCCACCCCCAAACTCTCATAGAGATAACTTGTGCTTGACCTCTGGGAGAACATTCCAAGTTCAAATTAGTTTGATCAGCCATAGTCAGATACACTGAAACTTGCACTAATATAGTGATGTCATTTTTGTCTTCTTCAAGCATGAAGGAAAACAGCTAACCAACAAGCAAACAGGATTGTGATAGAATGCTATTGTAATATATATGTAAAAATGAACAGAATGCTCTCAGAAAAAAACCTTTATCTTTATATTTAACTCCATCCTATTTACTTTATTTTTGTTTTTTGCAAGGCAATGGGATTAAGTGACTTGCCCAAGTTCACACAGGTAATTATTAGGTGTTTGAGGTTAGATTTGAACTCAGTTCCTCCTGACTCCAGGGCCTGTGCTCTATCCACTGCACCATCTAGCTGCCCCCTATCCTATTTACTTTTGTATATCTTTCTCTGTCTCTTTTCCCCCCAATTCCTTTTTTTTCCCTATTTTCTTTTGATTCTGTTTACTGCTTTCTTTTATCTGCCTTCCCTTTTCCATTCTCCCCTTTCCTATCTTCTTCCCTTTTGGGAAAGAAAGCTTTCTCTTATCAATTCATTATATACAACATATATGAATGGAGGTTTTATATAATATGTTACATGTACATATATATATATGTATATATAGTATAGAACTACAAGAGCATTGTAGACTACAACAGAAATACTGATGATCAGCTCTGAATGATTTGGCTATTCTTAGCAATACAGTGATCTCAGACAATTATGAAGTATTTATGATGATGAGATCCCTCTCCAGATCAAAAAAAAAAAACTAATGGAGTCTGAATGCAGCCCAAAATATACTTTTCCTACACTTTGTTTATTTTTCTTTGATTTTTTTGTCTTTTTCCTTCACAACATGATTTAACATATTTCCTTCACAACATGATTTAACATATGTCAAATTTCTTTTCTTCTCAATGAGGGAGACAATTTGGAACTTTAGAACATTTCTAAATGATTGCTAAAAATTAAATTTATATATAAATGAGGAAACTGCAATATTAAATTAAAAATCAAAAGAAATAATTTGGATGCTATACCATTTGGTTCATATTTTTAGTACTGATATTGCTTCACTGTCTATGGTTCCTTCTTATTTTTACTATTGTTCAGATATTTTAGTTGTGCCTGATTCTTTGTGATCACATTTTTGATTTCTTGGCAAAATTATTGGAGTGATTATCAATTTCCTTTATCATTTCATTATACAGATTAAAAAAAAACTGAGGAAACAGTATTAAGTAACTGACCCAATATCACCTAGCTAGTTAAGACTAGGTTTGAATTAAAAAATAAAAAAGAAATAATTTAGATGCTATGTCATTTAGTATATTTGTTTAGTGCTGATATTACTTCATTGTCTATGATTCCTTTTTATTTTTACTATTGTACAGGTGTTTTAGTTGTGCCTGACTCTTTGTGATCACATAAGTGATTTCTTGGCAAAATTTCTGCAGTTGTTATCAATTTCCTTTATCAGTTCATTACAGATAAAAAACTGAGGAAATAGTATTAAGTGCCTGACCTAATGTCACATAGCTATTAAGACCAGGTTTGAACTTAGGTCTTCCTGATTCCAAACCTGGTACTCTGACCACCATATCACCCAATTGCCACATGGTTTCTTTTAGCAAGAGGTAGTTTCCCTTCTTATCTCTTTCATCTAGGTTCACCTTTACTTTTGATTTGTCTGAGATCATTTTAACTCTCAATGTGTCTTTCTTGTTCCAGGATATTTCTGATAAACAACAGTCATTTTATGGGTGAATCCATCCCATTCACAATAATTGTTGTGATTACTAACTTTATGTTTTCCTCCATCCTGTTTTCTTTTGTTTATCCTTCTCTGACTCTCCCCCCCCCATACCTTCTTGTCAATTTTATTTTGCTTCTGTTTACTGCCTACTTTTATCTGCCCTCCTTTTTCTTTTCTTCCCTTTCCCATCTTCTTCCCTTTTGGTAAAGACAATTTTCCCTTACCAATTCATTATATACAACATATATGAATATATGCTATATATAAGTAATATATTACAGATATACATATATGCACAAATGTTTCCCTCGCTTTGAACTTTATGATAATGTTGGGCTCTGTTCCCTACATGGAAGATGGGGAGGGAGGAAGTGTCTCAAGCTTCAGGATTTTTGCACTGATGTTTTCAGATCTAGTTCTGGAGGGTTGTAAGTTTATGGTGTTTCAAATGTTGTATGATCTGGGGACAGATGTGGTCACTGTTCTCTTGGTCTACACTTGATTTCTTACTCAAGAAGGGTCCCTGAAGGAATGCTTCTCTGCATTTGAACTGTGACCCAGAAATGAGGATTCACAATTGAGTTACCAAACAATTTCAGGTCCTGTATCCCATCCTAGCAGAGGAGGGATCTCCTATATTCTCTTTCTGACCAATGCCAGGTCCTACTGCCATCTCTGACTTGAAAGCTCCTGAAATATCTATTGCTTCTGTCACTACACCTTGTTCTACCACTGGTGTTTTATCCATTTGGGCTCTCACCCAGTGTTCTGCCCCATGTCACAGATCTCTCTTTCTAAGTTCTGAGTTCCTACATGTCTCAATATGATCATTTGTGGTCAGGATTCTGTTTCAGACACTATTTTAAAGTTGCTCAGAGGGGAATGTTGGGAGAATTTAGTTAAGTGCCTCTCTACTTTATCATCTTAACTCCCACCCCATATCTTTCCTACCATGAGCTACCACACAATCTGAGAGAAAAGCAGTCCTTGCTCAACAAACATACAGCTCTGATTAGCTTCTATCCCTAATATAGACATACTTACTTTGGGTCATATGTTGTAAAGAAAAGAACTTAAAAATGATAATAATATTGTAGATAGTGAGCTGAAAAGAATATTAGAGAGCATCTAATTTCCCTTCTTTCACATCTAAATAAACTGGGTCTCACAGAGATAATAAGAGAGACAGACAAAACTGCCTCTCATATTATATATGAGGAATATGAGTCCACTTTTCTCTTTCTACTACACTATGCTGCCTCTCTGCATTGAACTCTAGTTCCTACTCCATGATTTCATCTAACAAATGACCTTCTGGTGCTCTTCTTCACTGAAGCTCCCCTGTGATTTAGATGTTCAGAAATATTCTCTCTCTACTCACTCACTATTTCCATCACACTTCACTCTATGTTACTGGCTTTACTGCATCATTATGCCTTCATTATGCCCCAGTTTTCAGAAAGTCCTCAACGTACTTTTATCCTACCCTGTCTTAGATAGGACATGAGTATTGATTTGATAAGTATATTTTGGGGCAGAGCAATTAATATCTGGCCAGAATTACAGTATTTATCAAGTTGATAGATTTATTTTCAGCCAAATGAATAGCAGTTTTAGATTTCAGTGAGAATGAATGGATTAAAGGGGAAAGTCAATCATGAATGTGTGAAAGTCACAAATCTTAGTATGTTTGTCCTCAGTTATGAGCAGAAAATGATTGTTTGGGTAACTAATCCATTTAAGTCTCTAGAAATTCCAGGAAAAAAAATCAAGAGTCTAGAAATAGTGGGCACATTAAAAAAAATTTTCACTTCAATATTCCGTGTGACATTGATGGTTCTATAGGTTTGGTTACACTCACTTTCATTTTGTAGCCTTTCTACGTGGCAAGAGGTACTTTGACCCCAAAATTATCCATCTTTTTTTAACCAAACTTGTGAAATTACTTCTGAAATTTTCAAGCAAAGATATTTCTCAGACAGTAAGTTTTGGTCTAATCTATCACCAGGTCTATACTTGAAACAATTTGACTTTTCTAGGCCATGACAGAGCTTTCATGCAGTTAGTCCGGGAACCTGGTCTTTCAGAACTTCAGTTTACCACTACACTACAGATAGGTACTTTAATGTAACTCTTCCACAATGGACACTTCAGTGGACAATAATTTCCTCTGTTTCAGGAGAAACATGAATCTTTATGATTTTATAGATAATCCTATTGATAGGGAATAGGAACATGTACTTTTTTTAATTTCTAATATTTTTAGATATCTGTTTGTATCTTGATTTATACTTATAGGAAAGGATAAGAAAATGGACCAGTTAAATAACATGAACAAGAAATAAGTTGTATTTGACATTTATATTCCATTGATAACCCACAGAATGGGAAGAAACCTAGATAGGAATACCCAAAACATTGATACTTCACCAATGAAGCAACCATGTTAATGGGAACAGGGGATAATACTAAAAATTTAAATTGTATAATATTAATATTTGCAAAGTAACTTCAAATATTCTGAAACTGATAATCCAATTATAGATATAAATATTGAATCTACATATTCAGACACTTCATTCTCACTCAAACACCTCATTTTTGCTTATTATTTTTTGGTATTCATATAGTCAGTGACCAGAAAATATTGTTGAATGACTTATTATAGCATAGCACTAAAACAGACCTTGGAGCATCTTTATTAGTGCCAGTTTCTTAGTGCATATTGTTTGGATCAAATGGAATGCTTGAACTCTAATTTTCTGCTTTGAGTTTCTCACTAGTTGTGAGAGATAGGTAATAAACAGAAAGTGCTGACCAAGTACCTTCTTGAGCAGACTAAACCTGGAAGCATATGCTCAAGGCTCTTTTATATTTGTGATCCCTCCTCTCATTAATCTTCACAATATCTCAATGGGGTAAACAGTACTATTAGTGTCACTATATAAATGAGGAAAGTTTAAGAAAAATTTTAATCACCTGGCATAGAAAAAAGCTCCACTTAACTGATTAAAGAACCATCTGGAAGCTAGAGAGACCTTGAGAAGGGGCCTGGCCTGCCTTGTGGGAAAGAGAGGAAAGAAAGAGAAATTTATTGAAGTTAAATGTGAGTTCACATATGAAATACCACAACTTCCCAAATATGGGACCTAATGTATGCAACTCATTAAGGTAGCATGCTCTAATAGAAAATATTCTATACTTAGAAATAAAGGTTTATTTCAGTACTCCCATTCTCACTAGTTCTGGAACATTAGTCATAGTGCTTTAACCTCTCAGAGTGTCAATTATTTCATCTATAAAATGGGTATAATAAAATTTGCTATGAGGAAAGAGCTGTGTATTTAAATATTCATTCAATGTGAATTGTTTTATCTCAAAAAAATTCTCTATTCTTTCCTTAAAGGTAATATTTACTCAAGCTCTTCCTACATTTGTACAATCTTTTAAAATTAATTGTTGCTTCCTCTCTTCCATTTTCAAAGAATTGCCTAGGCCTTTGACTCGTTCCTCCTCAGTATCAGGTGCTAATGAGGATCTGGGGACCCTTTTAATTAATTATTTCACAGAATCCTGGGGGTAAATCTATGCAACAAAAGTGGAGTTTCTAAGCCTCTTTACCTACTTTCAATATCTTCTGTTAATTCATGAAAAAGTGATATCCTCACTGGTCATGTAATAAAGCTGTCATTTCAAGCAACAGGATGATTGGCTTTATTTTTTAATTAATTAATTTATTTACAACCATGTGCACATGTATATTTTTAAGTTACAAAATTTCCTTCCATCCTCCCTTCCTTTCCTTCCCTTCAGCAGCAGTCAGGTTAGCATTGTACATACATATTTTGATCAACATGTTCACAGGTTAATAATTTTCGATATGAGGAATTAGGATTAAGAGAAAGAGATACATGAGAAAATTTTTATAAAGTGTTCATAAAATTCTGAAGGTTTGTTGTGTTGTGTGTGCGTGTGTGTGTTTTTGTTTTGTTTTGTTTTTCTTCCTCTGGATAGGGATAATGTAATCCATGGCCGGTATAATGCGGTTGTCCTACTCTCTGGACTGCTGAAAGGAACTGCTTCAGACAAGGTTGTTCATCTCACAATGCTGTTGTTGATGTATACATTGATCTCTTGGTTCTACTCCCTTCACTCAGCATCAGATCCCATAAGTCATTCCATATTTCTCTAGAGTACTACAATTTATTATTTTTAAAGAAAAATAGTATTCCATAGTATTCATGTTCCATAATGTGTTTAACCATTCCCATTCCCCAATTCATGGGCACCCCTTCAATTCCCAATTCTTTGACACTACAAAAAGAACTACTATGAATATTTGGGAACATGTAGGACTTTTGCTTTTTTTATAATTCCTTCTGGGTATAGACCTAGAATTGGAATTGCTGGGTCAAAGGGTATGAACAGTTTTATTATTGATGATTAGCTTTAAACATTTGCACTAACATTTCTGTTTCTTCATGCAATTCAACAAATTTTCATTGAGGAAGGGACTACACTAGAGGCTATGGAGGACCTAAAGATGAATAAAGACAATATATTTACATAAAATTCAGTAGAAGAGATGTTCAAATACATTGAACAAACTCTTCTGTAAAAGAATAAGATAAATTTATCCTACTGCTTAGAAACAGCCATGTCTTTAAAAGATAAAATTGCCAGTGATTTGTCAGAAGAGTTTAACTACACTAAAAATAGAGAAGTTATAAAGCAGAGACAGACTAATAGAGAAAGAATGATACAATGGGAAGACCACTTGTTTGGAAACAGGGTGTATATTCAAATCCTACCACTATGATTACCCATATGATATTAGATTGCTTCTGCCTCTTCATCTTTGTTCTTACATTCCTAAACAATCTTGAAGGATTTGCCTAGTTCTAATTTATATTCTTCCCATATTGCAGAATAAAAGTATGTACATTTATAAAAGAATGAGCACAGATAGTTGTGTTATCTCCAATATTCCGTCTCTTTCTATTATTCTAGTTTGAAACTTTTACCATAACTTTTTTTAGGTTTTTTTTTTTTGCAAGGCAAACTGGATTAAGTGGCTTGCCCAAGGCCACACAACTAGGTAATTATTAAGTGTCTGAGGCTGGATTTGAACTCAGGTACTCCTGACTCCAGGGCCAGTGCTCTATCCATTGTTCCACCTAGCCACCCCCTACCATAATTCTTAAGAAGACTACATATGGCCAGCTAGGTGTATAAACTCTTCTGGGCTTCCCTCAGAAACAAAATAATCAGACCTTTAAATGAATTCTTCAGTGAGAGAACCCACAAAAGAACATAGAGGAACACTTTTTCTGTTTAAGATACCTTGGAAGGGCTTCAGAAAACGTTTGTCTCATTATGATGAAGGGGGAGTGTGGACCAATATGGAAATGAAAGACCAGAATTGGTGAGTCTCAACATGGACCAGAATCCAGTGAGAGGCTTTCATTCACAGTAAAGAAATGTGACATAGGAGACCAGCTGAGAGGGTTTCAACATAGGCATCTTAGACACCTGTGACAGCCTCCAATCCAGTGAGCAAGCTGCTAACATTTCTAAAGCAGAAGGTCTGCAAGTGGGCCTCTTCTCCAACATAAGAATCTGGAAACAGCACCCCTGTGCCCAGGAGCAGAGCTCCAAATGATTAAGAAAAGTCAGAGGAAAAACTGATGATGGAAATTAACTATGGAGATAAGAAAGATTACAATGCCATCTCAGAGGAAAAGTAATACATGTGAAATCACAGAAGGGGGAATATGAATTGTTCTTCAATCCAAAAAGACCTCATGGAAGAGCTCAAAATGTATTTCAAAAATCAAGTAGAATAACTGGAAAAAGAAATGCATTCAACATCATGGTAAAAGAACAAAAATTGACTGAAGAAAACAACTCCCACAATTGAGCAAAAGGACAAAGAAAACAACTCTTTAAAAATGGAATTAGGCAAAAAGAAAAAGAAAATAACTTTGAAAAATACAAGTAGAAAAATGGAAAAAAACCCAATAACTTTAAACATAGAATAGGACAAATGGAAAAGTAGATGATAAGCAAAATGAAGAAAACAATTCCTTGAAAAGTAGGATCAAGCAAGTAGAAAGTAATGAACCTATGAGATTATAATTATCAGTCAAACAAATATTTTTTTAAAAAATGAAAAAATAGAAGAAGATATAAGATATATCATTGGAAAAAAATAATTGATTTGGAAAATATATCTAGAATAAATAATTTTAAAAATTATCAGACTACATGAAAGTCATGATCCAAAAAAAAAAAACCTTGGACAGCATTTTACAAGAAATCATCAAGGAAAACTAACTTATATACTAGAAGCTGAGGGTAAAAGAGTCATTGAAAGATTCTACCTCCTAAAAGGAATTTCAAAATGAAAATGACAAGGAATATTGGGGCCTAATTCCAGAATATCAGGTCTCAGAGAAAATATTGCAGGCAGCCAGAAAGAAACAATTCAAATACCAAGGCACCAGGATTATATAGGACTTGTCATAATCAACATTAAAGGATTGAAAGGTTTATAATTTGATATTCCAGAAAGCAAATGTGCTTGGATTCCAACTAAGAATCAACTACTTCTCCAAACTGAAGATGTTCTATTGGGAATAGTGGACATTCCTTATGAAAAGACCAGCATCAAATGCAACATTGAATCTTGAAATATGAGACTCAAGATATACATAGGAAGTTAAAAAAAGAGGAAAAGAAAAAGAATGTTATTCAATAAGATTAAAATGGCTATATCCTCACAGGGGAGGGTGATACATATAACTCTTCATAACTATATCTCTATTCAAGGGAATATATTTAGAAGGTATGGACATAAGTTGAATTTATTGGGATAATATAAAAAACTGAAACATTATAAAATGCAGCTATACTGGGATGGGATGAAGCAGAAGGCAGAATGGAGTAAATTACATCACATAAATCTGTGTAAAAGACCTATTACAGTAGAAGGGGTAAAGGGAAGGGGTAAGAACTATTTGAATCTTATTTTCATTGGATTTTACTCAAAGAGGGAATAACATATGCACTCACCTGAATTTAGAAACATGTCTTACCCTGGAGAGAATGAGGAGGGGAAGGGGGGACAGAAGGAAAGAAACAACTGATGGGAGTGAGGACAAATTGAGGGAGGCAGTCAGAATCAAAACACTGAAGAGTTAGGGACAGGCTGAAAGGAGAGGAAAAAATGGAATGGAAAGGAAATGGAAGGAAAAACAAGATGGAGGATAATACAGTTAGTAATCATAACTGTGAATGTGAATGAGATGAACTATCTCATAAAAAAGGAAGCAGATAGCAGAGTGGATTAAAAACCAGAATCCTACAATATATTGTTGATCAGAAAAACATTTGAAGCAGAGAGATATACACAGAATAAAGGTAAAAGAGTGTATCAGAATATATTATACTTCAGCTGAAGTAAAAAGAAAGCAAGGGTAACAATCCTGATCTCAGTCAAAGCAAAAGCAATAGTAGATCTCATTGAAAGGAATAAAGAAGGAAACTACCTCTTCCTAAAAGATATGATAGGCAATGAAGTAATAGCAATACTAAACATATATGGACTGAGTGGTATAGTACCCAAAATGAATTACAGAAATACATAGATAGCTAAACTATACTCATGGAGGACATCAACATTGCTCTCTCAGAATTAGATAAATTTAACCTCAACATAAACAAGAAAAAAGTTAAGGAGGTAAATAGAATTTTAGAAAATTTAGACATGATGGACCTCTAAAGGAAAATGAATTGGGAAAGAGAGAAATATGCCTTTTTTATTTTTGCAGTGATACTTGGCACCTACATAAAAAATGACCTAATATGAGGGCATAAAATCTCACAATTAAACATAGAAAAACAACTATTAAATGCAACCTTTTTAAATCATGATGCATTAAAACTCACATATTATCAAAGGCTATGGAAAGAAAGGCTAAAATTAATTAGAAACTAAATAACATAAGTTTAAAAATGAGTGGATCACATAGTAAATCATAGAATTAATCAATAATTTCATGTAAGACAATGACAATGAGACAGAATACCAACATTTATGGGATTTACTCAAAGCAGTTAAGGGAAATTTTATATCTCTAAATGCTTACAGAAATAAAATAGAGAAAGAGGAGATCAATGAATTGGGCATGGAACTAAAAAAGCTAGAAAAATAATAAATTGAAAATCCCCAATGAAATAATAAATCAGAAATTCTGAAAATCAAAGGAAAGATTAATAAAATTGTAAGTAAAAAACTATTGAATTAATAAATAAAACTAAGCATTGGTTTCATGAAAAATCAAGATAAGAGATAAACCTTTGATTAATTGAATTTTAAATAGAAGAAAACCAAATTACCAGTGTTAAAATGAAAAGGGTGAACTCACCACTAATTAAGAGGAAATTAAAGTAATAATTCAGAGTTATTTTCTCCAACTATATGCCAACAAATTTGACAATCTAAGTGAAATGGATGAAGATTTATAAAAAATATAAACTACTCAGATTAACAGAAAAAGAAATAAAACACTTCCCCATTTCAGAGAAAGAAATTGAAAAAGCCATCAATTTCCTAAGAAAAATCTCCAGGACCAGATGGATTTACAAATCAATTCTACCAAATATTTAAAGAAAAATTAATTCCAATACTATAAAAACTATTTGAAAAAATAGTTCTGCCAAATTTCTTTCATGACACCAATATGGTGCTGATATTTAAAATAGGAAGAATCAAAACAGAGAAAGATAATTATAGACCAATTTCCCTAAAGAACATTGATGCAAAACTTCTAAATAAAATATTAGTAATAAGATTACAAGCTATCAATAGAATAATGCACCATGATCAGATAAAATTTATATCAGGAATGTAAGGTTGGTTCAGTATTAGGAAAGAAATCAGTACAATTGACCATATCAATAATAAAACTAATAGAAATCATATGATTATCTCAATGGAAACTGAAAAATCTTTTGACAAAATACAGTACCCATTCCCACTTCACAGTATTTTTCTCAAATTACAGGCAAAGTTAGTTTTCAACATTCACCTTTATGAGATTTTGTGGTCCAAATTTTTCTCCCTCCTTTCCTCACTCCCCTCACCCTTCCTATTATAGTAAGAATCTAATCTTGATTCTACATGTACAACTATATTGATATTATTTCCACATTAACTATGTTGTAAAAGAAGCATTAGAATAAAAGGAAAACCACAAGAAAGAAAATAAAAAAACAAATAATTGAAAATAATTTGCTTTGATCTGCATTTACCTTCCATAGTACTTTCTCTAGATAGGAAAAGCATTCTCTATTATGAAATTATCTTAGATCATTGTATTGCTGAGATTGAACTCTATCATAGGTGTTCATTGCATAATGTTGCTTTTAAAGCGTACAATAGTCTCCTGGTTCTGCTCAGTTAATTCAGTATCATTTTATGTAAATTTTTCTAGGTTTTTCTGAAATACACTAGCTTATCATTTCTTAAAGCACAATGGTACTTCATTCCATTCATATACTAAAAATTTTTCAGTCATTTCCCAATTGTTGCGCATCCCCTCAAATTTTAATTCTTTGCCTCACAAAAAATAACTGCTATAAATATTTTTTGTACAAATGGGTCCTTTTCTCTTTTTTTATGATCTCTTTGGAATACAGACCTAATGGTGATATTGCTGGATCAAAGGATATACATAGTTTTATGACTCTTTAGACTTACTTTCCAGAAAAGTTGAATCAGTTGAATAGGCGTATTAATGTCCCAATTTCCCTCCTTCTTATGACCCAAAATAAAACATGACTGTTGCCATCATGCTATTCTATCATTAAAATTCTTGTTTTTGTTATATAGGATAGCTCTCTGAAATTGCCTGGACTTAATATTACAAAATCTAGTGATGGAAAACTGCCCTGATATCATGGAATCGGAGGGCAAAGTAATTGAAAGAGTACATCAATCTCCACCAGAAAAAGATCCTAAAATGAAAACACCAAGGAATGTTGTGGCCAAATTGCAGAACTATCAGATAAAAGAGAAAATCCTGCAAGCAGCCAGAAAGAAACAATTTAAATATCAAGTTGCCACAGTAAGGATCACGCAGGACCTGGCTGTATCAACTTTAAGGGATTGAAGGACCTGGAACCAGATATTTCAAAGAGCATGGGAGCTTGGATTGCAGCCAAGAATCTACTTTCCTGCAAAGCTGGGCCTTCTCTTCCAGGGAAAAAGATGGACATTTAACAAAATGGAAGAATTCCAAAAATTTCTGATGAAAGGACCAGAGCTAAACAGAAAATTTGGACAGCAAACAGGAGGTTCAAGAGACACATGGAAAGGTAAAAAAAAGGGGGGGGGCGATAAAAGGGAAAAAAATGCAATCCAGTAAGTTGAAACTGGCTATATCCCAGCATGGGAGTAAGAAAAATAGATTCTCATAAACCTTAATAAATGTAACTCTAACAGAGAGAATACACCTAGCCAGAAATGATGGACAATCATGACCTATCCATGAGATTACTATCTAATAGCATGTAACTGGCTTTTACCCCACTTGGGAGAAAGACTCTAATAACTCTCAGGAATTTTGACTCTATTTGATAGAATATACAGAACTAGAAGGGAGAGACACTCAGAATTTTCTATGACTTAGATAGAATGATCTAAAAAATACACGACCACCCTAAAAAGGGGGATAGGAAAGAGATGGGAGGAGGGAGGGGACTGAATGGTGTAAATCTCATTACACTAAGAGGTACAAAAAACATATGGTAATAGTGGGGAAGAAGGGAGGAGAGGAGAAACACCTGAATCGTCTTCTCATCAGACTTGGCTTAAAGTCAACCTAGACATACTCAGTTACCTTATAAAGCATCTAAGCTTTCAAGTATTAAAAGGGGAAAAGGGGAGGGGGGGATGGAGAAAGGGAAGGGGAGTGGAGGAAATAAGGGGAAATAACAAAAGGAAGGGAAGGGAAAAGGGAAAAAAGGGAAAAAGGGAAAGGGGATAGAAAGGGGAAGGTGTGATATAGGAGGGAAAACACACTGAAGCAGGTGGTTTTCAGAAACAAAAGACTGGGGAATATGGATAAAAGGGAGGAAGGGGGAAAATACAGAGAGAGGGAAGTTAGCACAGAGGACAATAAAGAATTAGTAATCATAACCTTGAATGTGAATGGGATGAACTCTCCCTTAAAATGTAAGCAAATAGAAGAGTGGATTAAAAACCAGAATCCTATAATAAGCTGCTTACAAGAAACTCATTTGAAGCAGAGAGATACATATAGAGTAAAGGTAAAAGGCCGGAGCAACATATATTTTGCTTCATCTGAAGTAAAAAAGCAAGGGTAGCAATCCTTATCTCAGACAAAGCAGCAGCAAAAATAGGTAGTGTTAAAAGAGATAAGGAAGGAAACTTTATCTTCCTAAAAGGTACCATAGACAATATAGTCATTGCAATATTGAATATATATGCACCCAGTGGGACAGCACCCAGATTCTTAGAGGAGAAGCTGAAAGAATTACAGTAAGACATAGACAGCAAAACTCTACTAGTGGGAGACCTCAACCTCCTGCTATCAGATCTAGATAAATCGAATCATAAAACAAACAAGAAAGAAATTAGGGAGGTAAATAGATTGTTAGAAAAATTAGATATGGTAGACTTATGGAGGAAACTGAATGGGGATAGAAAGTAATATACCTTTTTCTCTGCAGTACATGGAACTTATACAAAAATTGACCATGTACTAGGACATAAAAACCTAATGATCAACTGCAGAAAGGCAGAAATAGTGAATACATCTTTCTCAGATCACAATGCAAGAAAAGTCATATGCAATACTAGACCAAGGAGATATAGACCCAGAACAAAATGGAAACTGAATAACCTCATTCTAAAAAATGAGTGGACCAAAAAACAAATTATAGAAAGAATTAACCATTTTATCCTAGATAATGATAATAATGAAACAACATACCAAAACCTATGGGATTCATTCAAAGCCACTCTCAGGGGATATATTATAGCTCTAAATGCTTATATGAATAAATTGGAGGAAGAAGAAATCAATGAACTAAACATACAACTAAAAAAATTAGAGAAAGAACAAATCAAAAATCCCCAATTAAGTACCAAACTAGAAATTCCAAAAATTAAAGGAGAAATTAATAAAATTGAAAGCAAAAAAACTATTGAATTAATAAATAAATCCAAAAAGTGGTATTATGAAAAAACAATAAAATTGATAAACCTCTGGACAATTTGATTAAAAAAAAGAAAGAAGAAAAACAAATTGCTAGTGTCATAAGTGAAAAAAGTGAACTCACCACCAATGAGGAGGAAATTAAAGTAATAATTCAAAATTATTTTGCCCAACTCTATGCCAATAAATTTGATAATCTAAGTGAAATGGATGAATATGTACAAAAATATAAGTTACCCAGGTTAAATGAAGAAGAGATTAAATACCTAAACAACCCTATCTCAGAAAAAGAAAATCAACAAGCCATTACTGAACTCCCTAAAAAAAATCTCCAGGGCATGATGGATTCACAAGTGAATTCTAACAAACATTTAAGGAACAATTGGTTCCAATCCTATATAAAATCTTTGGAAAAATAGGGAAAGATGGAACTCTGCCTACCTCTTTCTATGAAACCAATATGGTACTGTTACCTAAAATGGGAACAGTTAAAACAGAGAAGAAAATTATAGACCTATCTCCCTGATGAATGTAGATGCAAAAATCCTAAATAAAACCTTAGCAAAACGATTATAAGTCATCACTAGGATAATGCATTATGATCAAGTAGGATTTATTCCAGGAATGCAGGATTGGTTCAATATTAGGAAAACTGTTAGAATCCTCAATTATATCAACAACAAATCTATCAGAAATCATATGATCATATCAATAGATGCTGAAGAAGCTTTTGACAAAATACAGCATCCATTCCTATTAAAAACACTAGAGAGTGTAGTAATAAATGGACCATTCCTTAAAATAATTAGCAGTATCTATCTGAAACCATCAACAAGCATTTTATTCAATGGGGAGAGGCTAGAGGCATTCCCAATAAGATCAGGGATGAAACAAGGGTGCCCATTATCACCACTACTATTCAATATTGTATTAGAAATGTTAGCATCAGCAATTAGAGAAGAAAAAGAAATAAAAGAATTAGAATTGGGAAAGAAGAGACAAAATTCTCACTCTTTAACATAGAAAAAAACAGATAGCTTATTGTCTGATCTTGTTACCTCTTAGACTTCTCTTCTCTTTAAGGATATGATTTCTCTCTCATCACACCCAATTTGGATCAAGGTACAACATGGAAACAAAGTAAAGACTGACAGAGTGCTTTCTGTGGTGGGGGGGAGGAAAGCAAGATTGGGGAAAAATGTAAAACTCAAATAATATCTTTAATAAAAATAAATTTAAATTAAAAAATGTAAGCTCCTCAAGGACAGGAATGACTTTATTTTTTTACCCATTTGTATTCCCAGAGCTTATTACACTGCTTGGTATATAATAAGTGATTAATAAATGCTTGTTGACTTGAAAAATATAGTTACTAGTTTTATTTCTCAATTAAATGAATTCTGGGTGCTTCAGAATGCTCTAGGGAGAATATCTGTACTTTACGTGATCTCATTTTTAAATTTTTTAGAAACCTGGAACTCTTTTCTCTAGACATTTAGTGCTGTATTTTTTAATGATCCCAGGGAAGTGGAGGCTGGAGAGCTGAAGGTGTTTAGTGTGCATAAGGCCGATTAAACACGGGAAAAGTTTTATTCCTGACCTCCTCGGCTGAGATTTGAAAGCTCCTGATGGTGGTTTGGACTATGTGCACAGCTATGCACTGGGCTCTTAGAGCACCAGTAGACTGCTTTTTCTGGCATCAGCCACCTTTGGTTAGCTGGGAATTTCTGAAGGTTGAAAACAGCATAACTGGAGGTTTTTAGTCTGAACTCTTTTGCCTTCATTGTTTTAGTTCATACTGTCTAAAGGTTGGATCCAGTCAGATCACACAGTTTTTGACCTCTTCTGTTTTTGCTTCTTGCTGAGTACACAGAATTTTCTGTTTTTGTCTTTTACCCCTTAGAGCCAGTCTTGTCCTCAGTCCTCATGTTTGCAATTCAGTTCTGGAATATAAGCAATAATGCTACTAATTGGCCTATGTCATCAGTCATATTTAAGTAAATTATCTTCTTTTCATTGTGCAGAGTACCAGTACCCTGCTAACAGGGTCTCAGCCCTCTCCTGCTTGTATTCACTCCCCAGTGTCTAAACACTTTTCTGTCTATTTTCCTATGCTGACCTTAGCTGGTAAAACTTGTAATTGTAACTGACTCCCAACTCAACTACATTGATCTGAAATCCAAGTCAAAGTAGTCTTGTATTATTTGAGATATTGAAGTCCATTATTGTTTCTTCTACAAAATCATGGCTTTGTAAAAATCATCTCATCAATTTTGTTTCCAATTGTACAACAAAAACAAATAGTCATTTCTATCAAACAGCTTAAACAGTCCCATTCTCTCTTCTTAAACTATGTGTATGTGTGTGGGAGAAAGACATACAGATAGGCAGAAAGATAGTGAGAAAGAGACAGAGAAAAAGAGAAGAGAGTCAGAAAGACAAAGAGAAAAAGGGAGACAGAAAGCCAAAAGGGAAAAAAGACAGAGAGATGAAGTATTTAGATTACTGGATAGTTTTTAGATTTTATGTTGTTCATAAAATCATTAAGCTTTACCAAGTTTTTTTAATTGAATAGTGATTCTACTCCCAAGTGTAATTACTACTTATTTTTTTGTTTTGCTTTGTGTGAGTTTAGCTGAGACTAACTTTGTAATGGTTTTCTCTTTGTGTTCTATAGATCTGCTTTTCTATTCTTTTTTCTAGATAACCAGACTCTGCTTTGCATTATATCTTGAAACCTGTTATGACTAGATCTCCCTTTGCCCCTCTAGGAGACAGAGAATTTTCAGGAGATTGTATACAGAATAACAGAGTGTAGAAAAGGGTCTTTTTCCTGGTTTCCAACTATAATAATGATTATTTTCTGGTCAAAACCACTATAGGGATTGTCGATACTTACTCATGTCAGGCAGGGATAGTGACTTGAATCTGAGTAGATAAGTAAACTTCATAATGTAAAACTTCTCAGGGACCTTTCTAGGTTAGGCACACTGAAGCCTCTTATGATCCTGCCAGTGATGCCAGATGATTTTGAATGATCTTTATTGGGCTTACTTCTGCTATTGAAAATAAATTAATTCTCATTCAATATAAGGTCACTTTGATTACATATTATATTGCCATCTGGCTACTGCTTTATAATCTCCTTTACTTATTCTTCATCCATATCATGCCACCAAATTAAGGATGTGCCCAAGGCTTTGTTACTGGTTCTCTTCTTTTTTTCTCTATGTATACTATTTCACTTGGTGATCTAATTAGCTCCCATTAGTTTAATTATCATCTCTATGTAGATGATTTCCAGTTTAATATATATCTATATCATCTATATCTATCTATATATATACATATATATATATATATATATATATATATATATATATATATATATATATATATATGGAGAGAGAGAGAGAGAGAGAGAGAGAGAGAGTACCAAAATTCCCTGCAGAGTCATAAGTCCTACATTATGAATTGCATCTCCAAATGTACATCCTATAGGTATTTATGACTCAACAGGCACAAAATAGAACTCCTACTACTCCTACTCCCAAGTACTCTTCTCTTCCAAACTTCATTATTAGTGTCCATAAAACCTATATATATATCTTATCACCTAGGCTTACAATTTTGTTGTCATTCTTGGATGGTCACTTTCACTCACCACAGAAACTAAATCTATTACAAAATTTTATTACTGTTAAAAATAACATATAAACATTTTATTTATGAATTTTTAATGTATTATAGGCATGAATGTATGCAAACCTGCATGTATATATATAGAGAGATATAGATATATAGATATCACTACCTCTGCCTTATACAGATATCATTCTAGTTTAGCCCCTCATCTCCTGCCACCCAGATTATTGTAATAGTCTTTAAATTGATCTCTAGCAATCAAATCTCTCTCCATTCCAGTCCATTTTCCATTCAGTGGTCAATGTGACTTTCTTCAAATGTAGGTATGTTATCCCTACTCCTTAAAATACTCTAATGATTTTCTATTAATTCTAAAATCCAATATAAATGAAGTCCTCTGTTTACCATTTAAAGCCTTATAAACCTGGTCCCTTCCTAGATTTCCATATTCTTGTACTTCATTCTGCAGCATACATTCTATGATTTATATACACTCTTTTACTTTCTGTTCCTAGACACAATATTCCCTGTCCAATTTGTGCATTTTCACTTGCCTTCCCCAATACCTGGAATGGTTTCATCCCTGACTTTTATTTCTTAATTTCCCTTACTTGTTTCAAGACTTCATTCAATTCTCACCTTCTGTGGGAAGCATTTTCTAAATTCCCCAGCTGCTAGTGCCTTCCAAGATTGCCAATCATCTACTCTACTTCTATTCAGTATTTACTTCTTTATTCATGTTTCTCGAACTTGAATATAATTTTCGAGAAGAAAGGAGTTTTTTCCATAGACACTGCTTTGCACAAATATTTGTTTTAGTGATGGTCTTTCAAAATATTTAAATCAAAGCAAAGTGAAATACACTAACATTGTTAACAATTGCTTTTTTTGCTTCTATTAAGGGCAATTTACTACTCCAGGTAGTAAACAACAATTAGGCAACCATCAGAAATCATCAACTAATGTTTGAAGTCAAAGTTCCCAGGTTAAAAATAACTTTCAAATAGTGAACATATACAAATGGAGTCTAATCTGCATGGACAAAACTCTTGGCACAACCTTATTGCTGAATTCTTCCCAAAATGATCTTCTGTCATTTACCAATCTCAATGAAGAGCAGTCAATTCCAGTTATTACCACAGCAGAGTTGTCTGGGATCACCCAAATAGATTGTATAATCTCTCACATACACTTAGTTACTAACTAGGCAGAAACATTGAGAATCAGAATCCTAGATGCTCATAGCTGGAAAGCAAGTAACAGCAAAATCTGTACTAAACAGGTTTGTTAGTAAACATAAAGAAAAAGGAAAAACATGAAAGAACAGTCACAGGGAAAACAATTTAATCAAGAAAAGAATATGGCAAATTAACTTCCTTTCTGGTTTGTTTTTGTTTGAAAATTACTAGAATAGTAGTTTGGTAATGTTGTAGATATTATTTCCTTATACTTTACTTAGTAAATCTTTTCATGAATACAATCATACTTGAGGAGAAGATGGAGAGTTGTGAATCTTACTTAGTAAAGTTTTAGACAAGATAGATTGATTGATAGAACATACTTGAGTTGAAGATTGAAAGTTATGGATTTGGAATATAATCAATGTATGGATTCCAAGAATAGTCTTTAGAATAGTCTTCAATGGAATGCTCCAGGGATCTTTGCTTTTTTTTTTAGAATTTTTTTTTAGATTTTTCAAGGCAATGGGGTTAAGTGGTTTGCCCAAGGCCACATGGCTAAGTAATTATTAAGTGTCTGAGGCCAGATTTGAACTCAGGTACTCTTGACTCCAAGGCCAGTGCCCCATGCTTAAAGTTTTTAATCAGATAAAAGAAACTAATTAATTTTAAGAAAATAAGAACTTTAGAGAGGTATAGAAGAAGGAAGGAAATATTTTTTAATTCTTTACAATGTGAAAGAAATTTCTTAGCATTAGATCTCTATTCAATTAGATTTAATAAACTTGTATCTTTTTTTAAAAAATTATTTATTTTGAATTTTACAATTTTTCCCCTAATCTTGCTTCCCTCCCCCACCCCCCCACAGAAGGCAGTCTGTTAGTTTTTACATTTTTTCAATGGTATATGTGGCTCTAAGTTGAATGTGATGGGACAGAGATCATATCATTAAGGAAAAAAATTAAAGTATAAGAGAGAGCAAAATTACATGATGAGATAACTTTTTGATTTTAAATTAAATGCAACAGTCTTTGGTTTTTGTTCAAACTCCACAATTCTTTCTCTGGATACAGATGGTATTCTCCAACCCAGATATTCCAAAATTGTGTCTGTTTGTTGCACTGATGGAATGAGCAAGTCCATTAAGGCTGATCATCATCACTATGCTGCTGTTAGGGTAAACAATGTTCTTCTGGTTCTGCTTATCTGACTCAGCATCAGCTGATACAAATCCTGCCAAGCTGAATTCCCATTCTTCTTGGTTTCTAATATAACAATAGTTTTCTATTATATACATAGACCACAGTTTATTAAGCTATTCCCCAACTGATGGACATTCAATGAATTTCCAATTATTTTACACCACAAACAGGGCTGCTATTAATATTTTTGTACAAGTGATGTTTTTGCCCTTTTTCATCATCTCATCAGGGAATAGATACAGTAGTAGTATTGCTGGATCAAAGAGAATGCAAATTTTTGTAGTCAATTTGGCATAATTCCAAATTGCGCCCCAGAAAGGTTGGATGAGTTCACATCTCCACCAACAATGGATTAGTGTCCTGGATTTTCTACATTCCTTCTAAGTCTGAACATTGTCCTTTTTGGTCATATTGACCATATTGACCATATTGACACAACCTCCTTAAAAGGGGGGAAAGGAAAGAGATGGGAGGAGGGAGGGGATTGAATGGAGTAAATCTCATTACACTAAGAGGTACAAAAAAACATATGGTAATGGAGGGGAAGAAGGGAGCAGATGAGAAACACCTGAATTCTCTTCTCCTCAGACTTGGCTTAAAGTCAACCTACACATACTCAGTTAACTTATAAAACATCTAACCTTTCAAGTATTAAAAGGGAAAAAGGGGAGGTGGGATGGAGAAAGGGAAGGGGAGTGGGGAGAAAAAGGAGAAATAACTAAAGGAAGAGAAGGGAAAAGGGAAAAAGGGAAAGGGGAAAGAAAGGGCAGGGGCTGATATAGGAGGGCAAACACACTGAAGGTGCTGGTATTCAGAAAGAAAACACTGGAGAATATGGATGGGGGGAAGGGGTAAAATACAAACAGAGGGAAGATACAATGGAGGGTAATAAAGAATTAGTAATCATTACCTTGAATGTGAATGGGATGAACTCTCCTTTAAAACATAAGCAAATAGAAGAGTAGATTAAAAACCAGAATCCTACAATACACTGCTTACAGGAAAATCATTTGAAGCAGAGAGATACATATAGAGTAAAGGTAAAAGGTTGGAGCAAAATGTATTTTGCTTCAGCTAAAGAAAAAAAGCAGGGGTAGCGATCCTTATCTCAGACAAAGCAGCAGCAAAAATAGATAGCATTAAAAGAGATAAGGAAGGAAATTTTATCCTCCTAAAAGGTACCATAGACAATAAAGTCATTTCAATACTCAATATATATGCACCCAGTAGGACAGCACCCAAATTCTTAGAGGAGAAGCTGAAAGAACTACAGGAAGAAATACACAGCAAACCTCTACTAGTGAGAGACCTCAACCTCCTGCTCTCAGATCTAGATAAATCAAATCATAAAATAAACAAGAAAGAAGTTAAGGAGGTAAATAGAATGTTAGAAAAATTAGATATGGTAGACTTATGGAGGAAACTGAACAGAGATAGAAAGGAATATAATTTTTTCTCTGCAGTACATGGAACTTATACAAAAATTGACCATGTACTAGGACATAAAAACCTAATAATCAACTGTAGAAAGGCAGAAATAGTGAATACATCTTTCTCAGAACACAATGCCATAAAAGTCATATGCAATACTGGGCCAAGGAGATATAGACCCAGAACAAATTGGAAACTGAATAACCTCATTTTAAAAAAATGATTGGACCAAAAAACAAATTATAGAAAGAATTAACCATTTTATCCTAGATAATGATAATAATGAAACAACATACCAAAACCTATGGGATTCATTCAAAGCCACTCTCAGGGGATATGTTATATCTCTAAATGCTTACATGAATAAATTGGAGAAAGAGGAAATCAATGAACTAAACATGCAACTAAAAAAATATAGAAAGAACAAATCAAAAAATACCCAATTAAATACCAAATTAGAAATTCTAAAAATTAAAGGAGAAAAATTAATAAAATCAAAAGCAAAAAAACTATTGAATTAATAAATAAAACCAAAAGTTGGTATTATGAAAAAACCAATAAAATTGATAAACCTCTGGTCAATATTATTAAAAAAAGAGAAAGATGAAAACCAAATTGCTAGTATCATAAATGAAAAAGGTGAACTCACCACCAATGAGGAGGAAATTAAAGTAATAATTTGAAATTATTTTGCCCAACTCTATGCCAATAAATTTGATAATCTAAGTGAAATGGATGGATACTTACAAAAATATAATTGCCCAGGTTAAAATGAAGAAGAGAATTAAATACATAAATAACCCTATCTCAGAAAAATAAATTTAACAAGCCATCATTGAACTCCATAAAAAAAAATCTCCATGGCCTGATGGATTCACAAGTGAATTCTACCAAATATTCAAGGAACAGTTGGTTCCAATTCTATATAAACTCTTTGGAAAACTGCGTAACTCTTTCTATGGAACCAATATGGTGCTGTTACCTAAACCAGAAAGAGTTAAAACAGAAAAAGAAAATTATAGACCTATTGCCCTGATGAATATAGATGCAAAAATCCTAAATAAAATATTAGCAAAATGATTAAAACAAGTTATCACCAGGATAATGCATTATGATCAAGGGGTGGCTAGGTGGCACAGTGGATAATGAACCAGCCCAGGAGTCAGGAGTACCTGGGTTCAAATCCAGTCTCAGACACTTAATAATTACCTAGCTGTGTGGCCTTGGGCAAGACATTTAATCCCATTTGCCTTGCAAAAAAAAACTAAAAAAAATAATAAATTATGATCAAGTAGAATTTATTCCAGGAATTCAGGGTTGGTTCAATATTAGGAAAACTGTTAGTATACTCAATTATATCAACAACAAATCTATCAGAAATCATATGATCATATCAATAGATGCTGAAGAAGCTTTTGACAAAATACAGCATCCATTCCTATTAAAAACACTAGAGAGTGTAGGAATAAAAGGACTGTTCCTTAGAATAATTAGCAGTATCTACCTGAAACAATCAACAAGCATTACATTCAATGGGGAGAGGCTAGAGGCATTCCCAATAAGATCAGGGGTGAAACAAGGGTGCCCATTATCACTACTACTATTCATTATTGTATTAGAAATGTTAGTGTTAGCAATTAGAGAAGTAAAAGAAATTGAAGGAATTAGTATTGGGAAGGAGGAGACAAAACTCTCACTCTTTGCAGATAACATGTTAGTCTACCCAGAGAATCCCAAGAAATCATCCAAAAAACTACTGGAAACAATTAGCAATTTTAGCAAAGTTGCAGGTTATAAAATAAACCCTCATAAATCCTCAACTTTTCTATGTATGTCTAGCAATATACAGCAGGAAGACCTAGAAAGAGAAATGCCATTCAAAGTAACTTCAGACAATATAAAATACTTGGGAGTCCATTTGCCAAGACAGACTCAGAATCTTTTTGAAAACAATTATAAAAAACTTCTCACACAAATTAAATCAGATTTAAATAACTGGGCAAATATCAACTGCTCATGGATAGGTAGAGCGAATATAATAAAAATGACAATTCTACCAAAACTAAACTATCTGTTTAGTGCCCTACCAATCAAAATTCCAAAAACTTACTTTAATGAGTTAGAAAAAATTGTAAATAAATTAATATGGAGAAATAAAAAGTGAAGAATTGCCAGGAGCTTAATGAAAAAAAAATGCAAAAGAAGGTGGCTTAGTCCTACCTGATCTAAAATTATATTATAAAGCATTAGTCATTAAAACTGTTTGTTATTGGCTAAGAAATAGAGTGCTGGACCAGTGTAATAGACTAGGTGTAAAAGCAGTAGATGATTATAGTAATCTGCTGTTTGATAAACCCAAAGACTCCAGCCATTGGGATAGAAACTCCCTCTTTGATAAAAACTGGTGGGATAATTGGAAGTTAGTATGAAAGAAACACCTAACCCCCTTTACCAAGATAAGATCCAAATGGTTACAGGACTTAGACACAAAACACAGTACTATAAGCAAATTAGAAGATCAAGGACTAGTTTACCTGTCAGATCTATGGAAAGGGGAGCAGTTTATGACTAAAGAAGAGTTGGAGAACATGGCCAAAAACCAATTAGATGATTTTGATTACATTAAATTAAAAAGCTTTTGCACAGATAAAACAACTGTAACCAAGATCAAAAGAAATGCAGTAAATTGGGAAACAATCTTTACAACTAATGATTTTGACAAAGGACTCATTTCTAAAATATACAGAGAACTGAGTCATATTTTTAAAACAAAAAGCCATTCCCCAATTGACAAATGGTCAAAGGATATGCAAAGGCAATTTACAGATGAGGAGATCAAAACAATTCATAGCCATATGAAAAAAATGCTCTAAATTATTAATTATTAGAGAAATGCAAATTAAAGCTTCACTGAGGTACCACCCCACACCTCTCAGATTGGCCAATATGACCAGAAAGGATAATGATCATTGTTGGAATTGTTGTGGGAAATCTGGAACACTATTACACTGTTGGTGGAGCTGTGAACTCTTCCAACCCTCCTGGAGAGCTATTTGGAAATAAGCCCAAAGGGCAACAAAAATGTGCATACCCTTTGACCCAGCAATACCACTACTGGGTCTATACCCTGAAGAGATGAGGAAAAAGGGTAAAAACATTACTTCTACAAAAATATTTATAGCAGCCCTGTTTGTGGTGGCAAAGAATTGGACATCAAGTAAATGTCCTTCAATTGGGGAATGGCTTAGCAAACTGTGTTATATGGAATACTATAGTTCTATCAGAAATCAGGAGGGACAGTATTTCAGGGAATCCTGGAGGGATTTGCATGAACTGATGCTGAATGAGATGAGCAGAATCAGAAAAACACTGTATACCCTAACAGCAACATGGGAGTTATGATCAACCTTGAAGGACTTGCTCATTCCATCAGTGCAACAATCGGGAGCAATTTTGGGCTGTCTGCAAAGGAGGGTGCCATTTGTATCCATTTAAGGAGCTCTGAAGTTTGAACAAAGTTCAAGGACTATTCCCTTTAATTTAGAAAAAAACAGATATCTTATTGTGTGATCTTGTTACCTGTTACAATTCTTGTCTCTTCTCTAAGGATATTTCTCTCTCATCACACCCAAATGGGATCAAGGAACAACATGGAAACAAAGTAAAGACTGACAGATTCCTTTCCATGGGGGAGTGGGGGGAGGGAATTAAGATTGGGGGCGATAACTGTAAAACTCTAATAATATCTTTAATAAAAATTAATTTTAAACAACTGTCTGGTATTGGATAAGAAATAGAGTGGTGGGTCAGTGGAATAATCTAGGTTTACTAGCAAGAAATGATTATAATAATAATTTTATAAACTCAAAGAATCCAGCTATTCAGATAAAAACTCTCTCTTCAATAAAAACTTTTGGGAAAATTGAATCTTAGTCTGGCAGAAACTTGGATTAGAACAACACCTCAAACCCTATACCAAGATAAGATAAAAATAGATACAGGATTTTGACATAAAAAATAATATTATAAGCAAACTAAGAAATCAAGGAATATTTTACCTGTGAGAACTATGGAAAAGGAAACATTTTATGACCAAGGGAGAGATGGAGAACATCATTAAAAATAAACTACATAATCTTGATTACATTAAATTAAAAAGCTCTTGCACAGACAAACCACTGTAACCAAGATAAAAAGAAGTGTATTATTTTGGGAAACAATTTTTACAACTAGTACTTTTGAAAAAAGGATTTATTTCTAAAATGTACAGAGAACTGAGTCATATTTTAAAAAAAACAAACCATTCTCCAATTGCTAAATGGGTAAAGCATATGGAAAGGCAATTTACAGATGATGAAATAAAAATGATGCATAGTCATATGAAAAATTGCTCAAAATCACTTCTTATTAGAGAAATGCAAATTGAACCATCTCTGAGGTACCACTTCACCTCTCAGTCACAGAAAATTCTGAGTGTCTGTCCTTTCTAGTTCACTATATATTCTATGGAATAGTGTCAAAATTCCTGAGAGTTATTAGAGTCTTTCTCCCAAGTGGGGTTAAAGTCAGTTACATCTCTTTAGATAGCAGTCTCATGGATAGGTCATTAATGTCCATTATTTCTGGCTAGGTATATTCTCTCTGTTTGAGTTACAGTTCTCAAGATTTATGAGAATCTCCCCCACCCCATGCTGAGATATAGCCAGTTTCAACTTACTAGATGGCCCTTTTTTTTCCTTTTACTGCCCCCTTTTTTTTAACCTTTTCATGTGTGTCTTGAACCTCTTGTTTGATGTCCAAATTTTCTGTTTAGCTCTGGTCTTTCATCAGAAAGTTGTGGAATTCTTCCATTTCGTTAAATGTCCATCTTTTTCCTTGGAAGAGAAGGCTCAGCTTTGTGGGAAAGTAGATTCTTGGCTGCATTCCAAGCTCCCTTGCTCTTCGAAATATCTTGTTGCAGGTCCTTCGATCCCTTAATGTTGATGCATTCAGGTCCTAAGTGATCCTTACTGTGGCTCCTTTATATTTAAATTGTTTCTTTCTGGCTGCTTGCAGGATTTTCTCTTTTAGCTGATTGTTCTCAAGTTTGGCCACAACATTCCTTGGTGTTTTCATTTTAGGATCTTTATCTGGTGGAGATCGATGTACTCTTTCAATAACTAATTTGCCCTCCAATTCCATGATATCAGGGCAGTTTTCCATCACTAGATCCTGTAATATTAAGTCCAGACTTTTTTTTATCTTCAATGTTTTCAGGAAGTTCTATAATTTTCGAGTTGCCCCTTCTCGATCTATTCTCGAGGTCAGTGGTTTTGTTGATGAGGTATTTTACATTTTCTTCTATTTTTTCTATTTTTTTATTTTGTTTAACTGACTATCACTGTCTCATGGAGTCATTGGGTTCTGTAGACTCCATTATTTTTTGGGGGGGAGGAGTTTTCTTCATTAACCTTTTGCAACTCCTTTTCCAATTGGTCAATTCTACTTTTGAAAGAGCTTTCCATTTGACAAATTGAGGTTTTGAGAGAATTATTTTCTTCTTACATTTGCCCAATTGAGGATATGAGAGAATTATTCTCATTTTGTATTTGTCCAATTGAGGATCTGAGAGATTTATGTTCATTTTGTAGTTGTCCAATTGATAATCTGAGAGATTTAATCTCCTTTTGTAATTGTCCAATTGTATTTTCTAAGGTTTTGTTTTCTTGTTGCAAGGTATTAATTGTCTCTCCCTAATTTTTAAGCTCCTTCCTTATTTCTTCAAGGAAGTCTTTCTGTGCTGAAGACCAGATCATATTCTCCTCAGAGGCTCCAGGTAGATCTGATGTGGGGTTTTTCCCTTCCAAGAATTTTTCTATGTATCTACCTTTCCACTGACTCTTATTCATTTTGCTAAGACCTTGAGTTGGGGAGGGGCTGGTTCACAGGGGTTTGAGATTGCTAAATGCTTTACTCATTGAGTGCAGTTTCTCTGGCTGGCCAGTAGGAGGTGTTGGTTGCTTTCTCTGGAATGTCTGTGACCTTGATTGAGGCCTTCTCCCTTTGCTTGAAGGGAGGAGTTGGAGCTATTGAATTATTTTGCCTTCAATCAATGGTGGGCTTTACCCTGGCCTGAGGTAATTCCTCAGCTGGGCTGGTTCTTCTGCTCACACACCTGCGCCTGAGGCAGATGTAGTTTGCATTTGTTTGTTTGGGAAGAGGTCTGAGCTGTAATGGGATGGTGTCCACAGCTCTCCTGCACAAGAAGTCTCACCCAGCCCTGTCCGCAAGCTCCCAAGGGACAGCAACACCAGTGCCTCTACTCCCTAGTTGACTCAAACCCCCGCCATCTAGCCCCACTGCTGATCCACCAGGTCTGGCTCTCAGGCCGTCAGAATCCCAGCTCCAATTCAGCTGTTAATCTGGTTGATCTGGGGTTGATCCTCCCTCTGAGCCCAGATTCACCTACCCAAATTCAGCAAATGCTGCTGCTGGAGACAAATCCTGAGGTAGATGTTCTCTCTCCTGCCTTTTCTTTCTGGGTTTTGTGGGTCGGATTTCTTATAAGAAGTTTGTTTCATGTGATAGATGGGAAAGAGATCAGGAGACTTTAGAATTGTGCCTGTCTTCTCTGCCGTCTTGGCCAGAAGTCAATACCAGACAATTTTGATGACTGATGCTTTATAATATAATTTTACATTGGGTAGGGCTAAGCCACCTGCTTTTGCATTTTTTTCAGTAAATCCCTTGCAAAATCTTAACTTTTTTTTCTCCATATGAATTTACTTACATTTTTTCTAACTCTTTAAAGTAATTTTTTTGGAATTTTATTGGACTTTTTTTCAATTCAGCTGAAGCAAAATAATTTTGCTCCAACTTTTTACCTTTAGTCTGTATGGTAGGGAACTAATTAAATAGTTTAATTTTGGTAGAATTGTCATTTTTATTATACTACCTTGGCCTATCTATGAGAAGTTGATATCTCCCCAATTATTTAAATCTGATTTTATTTGTGTGAGAAGTGTTGTGTAGTTGTTTCAAAATGTTTCTGAGTCTGCCTTATCAGGCATATTCCCAAGTATTTCATATTGCCTGAAGTTATTTTTTTATTAGAATGATTATTTATTTTGAGTTTTACAGTTTTTCCCATAATCTTGATTACCTCCCCCCCCCCACAGAAGGCAGTCGCTTAAGTCTTTACATTGTTTCCATGGTATATACTGATCTAAGTTGAATGTTATGAGAGAGAGAAATTATATCCTTAAGGAAGAAAAATAAAGTATAAGAGATAGCAAAATTATATAATAAGATAAATGGTTTTGTTTTCTAAATTGAAGGTAATAGTCTTTGATCTGTTCAAACTTCACAATTCTTTCTCTGATTACAGATGGTATTCTCCATTGCAAATAGCCCAAAATTATCCCTGGTTGTCGCACTGATAGAATGAGCAAGTCCATCAAGATGGATCATCACCCTCATGTTGCTGTTAGGGTATACAATGATTTTCTGGTTCTGCTCATCTCAGCATCAGTTCATGCAAATCCTTCCAGGTTTTCCTGAATTCACATCCCTCCTGGTTTCTAATATTTCTAATCATTCTAATTATTACTTTAATTTCCTCCTCATTTGTGGTGAGTTCACCTTTTTCATTTATTATACCAGAAATTTGTTTTTTTTTCTTTTTTTAATCAAATTGAACAGAGGTTTATCAATTTTATTTATTTTTTCTTAAATCCAAATCATTATTTTTGTTTATTAGTTCAATAATTTTCTTGCTTTCAATTTTGTTAATTTCTCCTTTAATTTTTAGAATTTCTAATTTGGTATTTAATTGGGGGGTTAATTTCTTCTTTCTCTAATTTTAGTTACATATTTAGTTTATTGATTTCTTCTTCCTCTAATTTATTCATGTAAACATTTAAATATGTAATATCCCTTGATAGCCACTTTGAGTGAATCCCATAGGTTTTTGTATGTTGTTTCATTATTTCCATTACCTAGGATGAAATAATTCTTTCTGTTGTTGGTTGTTTGATCCACTCATTCTTTAAAATGAGGTTATATAGTTTCCAATTAGTTTGGGGTCTATATCTCCCTGGCCCAATATTGCATATGATTTTTATTGCATTATGATTGGAAAAAGATGTATTCACTATTTCTGCCTTTCTGCAATTGATCATTAGGTTTTTATGCCCTAGGACATAGTCAATGTTTGTATAAGTGCCATGTACTGCAGAAAAGAAAGCATATTCCTTTCTAGCCCATTCAATATCCTTTAAAAGTCTTTAATGTCTAAGTGTTCTAACAATCTATTTACCTCCTTAACTTTATTCTATAGTTAGATTTATGTAACTTCTGAGAGCAGGAGACTAAAGTCTATGTCACTGTCTATGTCTTCCTATAGATCTTTCAACTTCTCCTATACCATGCTATACCATTGAGTGCATACATATTTAGTATTGAAAATACTTTATTGTCTATGGTACCTTTTAGGAGGATATAGTTTACTTCCTTATCTCTTTTAATGCTATCTATTTTTTCAGCTGCTTTGTCTGAGATAAGGATTGCTACCACTGTTTTTTTTTTACTTCTGCTGAAGTCAAAACATATTTTTCTCCAAACTTTTACCTTTACTCTATATTTATCTCTCTGCTTCAGTTGAGTTTCTTGTAAGCAGTTTCTTGTAAGTAAGTTTCTGGTTTTTAATCCACTCTGCTATTCACTTACATTTTATGGGAGAGTTCATTCCATTTACTTTAAAAGTTATAATTACAAACTCTTTATTGCCCTCCATATTATCTTCCCTCTGTTTGTATTTTTCCCTTTTTTAACTTTGTTCATATTCCCCAGTATTTTGTTTCTGAATATCTCCCCCTTCAGTGTGTTTACCCTCCTATATCAACCCCCCTCCCCTTTTTTCCATTTCCATTTTCTCCTTCTTCCTTCCTTTCTTTCTGTTAGTTCCCCTTTCTTCTCCCCCACCATCATCCCCCTTCCCCCTTTCCTCTTTAAATACATGAAAGGTAAGATAAGTTTCTTAAATTCACTGAGAGTGTGTGTGTGTGTGTGTGTGTGTGTGTGTGTGTGTGTGTGTGTGTGTAAGTTATCTTTAAGCCAAATCTGACAAGAGGAAGATTCAGGTGGTTCTCAGCATGTCTTTTCTTCCCCTCTATCACAATAGGACTTGTGTACCTCTTAATGTAATGAGATTTACTCCATTCTATTTCTACCATCCTCCTGTCTCCTGACTGTCCCCCTTTTTAAGGAGGTATTGTTTTTAAATCATTCTATCTTAGTCACAGAGAAGTCATAAGTGTCCATCACTTCAGGCTATGTATATTCTCTCTAATATAGTTACAATTCTCAAGAGTTATTAGTCTTTCTCCCAGGTAGGGATGAAGCTAATTTCATCTTATTGGATAGCAATTTCATGGATAAGTCATGAGTGTCCATCACTTCTGGCTAAATATATTCTCTGTAATGGAATTTCAGTTCTCAAGAGTTATGAGAATCTTTCTCCCAGTTGAAGATATAGCCAGTTTCATCTTAATGGATAACAGTGTTTTTTTCTTTACCTTTCTTTGAACCATTTCACGTGTCTCTTAAACCTCCTGTTTGATGTACAAATTGTCTTTTTAGCTCTGGTCTTTTCATCAGGAAATGTTAGAAGACTCCTATTTCATTAAATGACCATCTTTTTCCCCTGGAATAGAAGGCTCAGCTTTGCTGGGTAGTGGAGTCCTGGCTGCATTGTAAGTTCCCTTGATTTTTGGAAAAATGCATTCCAGGCATTTTGATCCCTTAATGTTGATGCATCCAGATAATGTGTAAACCTTACTGTGGTTCCTTGGTATCTAAATTGCTTCTTTCTAGCTGCTTGCAGTATTTTCTCTTTTATCTGATAGTCCTGGAATTTGGTCACAACATTCCTTAGTGTTTTCATTTTAGGATCTCTCTCCAGAGGGGTCAATGTTTTCTTTCAATTACTATTTTGGCCTCAGGTTCCATGATATCAGGGCAGTTTTCCATCACTAAATCTTGTAATATTAATTCCAGGCCCTTTTTTTCTCTTCAATGTTTTCAGTAAGACCAATAATTCTCAGATTCTCCCTTCTCGATCTATTCTTGAGATCAGTAGTTTTGCTGATGAGGTATTCTACATTATCTTCTATTTTTTCAATTTTTTTGGTTTTGTTTAACAGAATCTTGTTGTCTTGTGAAATCATTAGTTTCCACAGATTCCATTCTTTTTTTTAGAGAAGAATTTTCTTCATTTACTTTTTGTAACTCCTTTTCCAATTGGACAATTCTATTTTTGAAAGAGTTTTCCATTTGACCAATTGAAGTTTTGAGAGAATTATTTAGGTATTTAATTTAATTTCCTCTTCATTTAATTTGGGCAACATATGTTTTAATAAATATTCATTCATTTCACTTGGATTATTAAATTTATTGGTATAGAGTTGGACAAAATAATTCCTGAATTATTATTTTAACTCAGTGGTGGTGAGTTCACCTTTTTCATCTATGATATTAGCAATTTGATTTTCTTCTTTCTTTTTTTAATCAAATTAACCAGAGGTTTATCAATTTTCTTGTTTTTTTCATAAAACCAACTCTTGGTTTTGTTTATTAGTTCAATAGTTTTCTTGTCTCAATTTTATTAATTTCTCCTTTAATTTAATAATTTTCTAGGTTAGAATTTAATTGGACATTTTTTAATTTGTTTTTCTCTAATTTTTAGTTGCATGTTTAGATCATTTGTTTCCTGTCTCTAATTTTTTCCATGTAAGCATGTAAAGATATAATAAATCCCCTGATAGATGCCTTGAGTGAATCCCATAGGTTTTGGTATGTTGTTTCATTATTGTCTTTCTCTAGGATGAAATAATTAATTTTTCGTTCATTTGTTATTTGATCCACTCATTCTTTAAAATGAGGTTATTTAGTTTCCTATTAGTTTTTGCTTCTTATCTCCTTGGACCAATATTGCATGTAATATTCATTGCATTATGATCTAAGAAAATATATTCACTATGTCTGGCTATCTGCAATAAATCATTAGGTTTTTATGTACTAGTACATGGTCAATTTTTGTGTAAGTGCCAAGTAGTGAACCAAAAAAAAGTATTTATCTAGTAAAGTATCTATCCCCATTCAATTTCCTCCATAAGTCTATCATATATAATTTATCTAAAAATCTGTTTTACGTTCTTAAATTCTTTCTTGCTTATTTTTTTATTAGATTTAACTAAATGTGAGAGAGGGAAGGAGGTTGAGGTCTCCCACCAGTAGAGTTTTGCTTTCTATGTCTTCCTGTAACTCCTTCAATTTCTCCACTAAGAATTTGGATGCCATACCATTTGGTACATACTTATTTTGTATTGAAATTACTTTATTGTCTATGGTACCTTTTAGGAGGATATAGTTTCCTTCTTTATCTCTTTCAAAGAGATCTATTTTTTTCAGCTGTTTTGTCTGAGATAAGGATTGCTACTGCTGCTTTTTTCACTTCAGCTGAAGCAAAACATATTTTGCTCTAGCCTTTTACCTTTACCGTATATGTATCTCTCTGTTTCAAATGATTTTCTTTTAAGCAGCATATGGTAGGATTCTGTTTTTTCATCTACTCCACTATTTGTGTACATTTTAATGGAGAGTTCATCCCATTCACATTCAGTTATAATTACTAACTCTTTATTGCACTCCATATTGTCTTCCCTCTCTTTGTATTTTTCCTCTTTTTTGACTTTATTCATATTCCCCAGTATTTTGCTTCTGAATCCCACCACCTTCAGTGTGTTTGACTTCCTATATCCCAGTCCCCACTTCTTTCCTATTTCCATTTGCCCATGCTTGTTTCCCTTCTTTCTCTTACTTCCCCTATCCCCAACCCTTTTCCCCTTTTAATATTTGAAAAATAAAATAAGTTTCTTAACTTCACTGAGTGAATGATGTAAACTTTAAGCCAAATCTGATGAGAGTAAGATTCAAGCTGTTCTCACCTCCTCCCTTCTTCCCCTCTATTGAAATAGGTCCCAATTTTTTTTTTAATGTAATGAGATTTGCCCCATTCAATCACCTCCATCCTCCTGTCTCTTTACTGTCCCCCCATTTTTTTAAGGTTTTTGCAAGTCAAATGGAGTTAAGTGGGTTTCCCAAGGCCACACAGCTAGGTAATTAGTAAGTTTCTGAGGCCAGATTTGAACTCAGCACTCCTGAATCCAGGGCTGGTGCTCTATCCACTGTGCCACCTAGCTGCCCCCCCTTTTCCATTAGAGATTTTATTTATTTTGAGTTTTGTAATTTTTCCCCCTAATCTTACTTCCATCCCCCCACCCTCACAGAAGGAAATTTGGAAGTCTTTACATTGCTTCCATTTTATACATTGATTCAAATTGAGTGGGATGAGAGAGAAATCTTATCCTTAAGGAAGAGACATAAAGTATAAGAGATAACAAGATCTAACAATAATATATCAGTTTTTTTCTAAATTAAAAGGAATATCCCTTGAACTTTGTTCCAACTCCAGAGTTCTTTATCGGGATACAGATGGTATTCTCCATTGCAGACAGCCCAAATTGTCCCTCATTGTCGCACTAATGAAATAAGCATGTCCATCAAGGTTAATCATCACCCCCATGTTGCTGTTAGGGTGTACAGCGTTTTTCTGATTCTACTCATCTCACTCAGCATCAGTTCATGCAAATCCCTCAAAGCTTCCCTGAATTCCCATCCCTCCCGGTTTCTAATAGAACAATAGCATTCCATGACATACATCTGCCACAGTTTGCTAAACCATTCCCAAATTGAAGGACATTTACTTGATATCCAATTCTTTGCCACCACAAACAGGGCTGCTATGAATATTTTTGTACAAGTGATGTTTTTACCCTTTTTCATCATCTCTTCAGGGTATAGACTCAGTAGTGGTATTGCTGGATCAAAATGTATGCACATTTTTGTTGCCTTTTGGGTGTAGTTCCAAATTACTCTACAGAAAGTTGGATGAGTTCACAGCTCCACCAACAATGTAATAATATCCAAGATTTCCCACAACCCTTCCAACAATGATCTTTATCCTTTCTGGTCATATTAGCCAGACTGAGAGGTGGGAGGTGGTACCTCAGAGAAGCTTTAATTTGCATTTCTCTAATAAGTAATGATTTAGAGGAATTTCTCATATGACTAAAGATTGCTTTGATCTCCTCATCTGTAAATTGCCTTTGCATATCCTTTGACCATTTTTCAATTGGGGAATGGTTTTATTAAAAAAAAAAACATGACTCAGTTCTCTGTATATTTTAGAAATGAGTCTTTTGTCAGAAACATAAGTTATAACTGTCCCCTTTTTTAAGGAGGCATTGTTCTTAAATCGTTCTGTCTGAGTCAAAGAAAAATCATGAGTGTCCTTCATTTCTGGCTAAGTATATTCTCTCTAAAATAGTTACAATTCTTAGTAAATTGTAAACAATCTTTACAACTAATGATTCTGACAAAGGACTCATTTCTAAAATATACAGAGAACTGAGTCATATTTTTAAAAGAAAAAGCCATTCCCCAATTGACAAATGGTCAAAGGATATGCAAAAGCAATTTACAGATGAGGAGATCAAAGAAATCCATAGCCATATGAAAAAATGCTCTAAATCATTAATTATTAGAGAAATGCAAATTAAAGCTTCACTGAGGTACCACCTCACACCTCTCAGATTGGCCAGTATGACCAGGAAGGATAATGATCATTGTTGGAAGGGATGTGGGAAATCTGGAACACTATTACACTGTTGGTGGAGGTGTGAACTCATCCAACCCCTTCTGGAGAGCTATTTGCAACTATACGCAAAGGTCAACAAAAATGTGCATACCCTCTGACCCAGCAATACCACTACTGGGTCTATACCCTGAAGAGATGAGGAAAAAGGGTAAAAACATTACTTGTACAAAAATATTTATAGCAGCCCTGTTTGTGGTGGCAAAGAAATGGAAATCCAGTAAATGTCCTTAAGTTGTGGAATGGTTTAGCAAACTGTGGTATAAGTATGTCATGGAACACTATTGTTCTATTAGAAACCAGGAGGGACAGGATTTCAGGGAAACCTGGAGGGATTTGCATGAACTGATGCTGAGTGAGGTGAGCAGAACCAGAAAAATACTGTACACCCTAACAGCAACATGGGAGTGATGTTCAACCTTGAAGGACTTGCTCATTCCATCAGAGCAACAATTGGAAACAATTTTTGGCTGTCTGCAAAGGAGAGTACCATCTGTGTCCAGATAAGGAGCTGTGGAATTTGAACAAAGTACAAGGACTATTCCCTTTAATTTGGAAAAAAAATCCAGATGTCTTATTGTTTGATCTGGTTACCTCTGAGAATTATGTTCTCTTTAAGGATATGATTTCTCTCCCATCACACCCAATTTGGATCATGGTACAACATGGAAACAAAGTAAAGACTAACAGAGTGCTATCTGTGGGGTGGGGGTGAGGAAGGGAAGCAAGATTGGGGGAAAATTGTAAAACTCAAATAATATCTTTAATAAAAATTTAAAACAAGAGTTACAATTATTGAGAGTTATTAAAGTTTTTCTCCCACGTAAGAATATAGCCAGTTTCATCTTATTGGATAACAGGTTTTTTCCTTTATCATTTTTTTTACATTTTCATGTGACTCTTGGGATTTATGTATGAAGTTCAAATTTCCTATTAAACCATTGCTCTTTTCATCAGGAAAAGTTGAAAGTCTTCTATTTCATTAAAAGTCCATCTTTTCCATTGGAAACAAAGGTTCAGTTTTGTTGGATCATGAATTCCTGGCTGCATTCCAAACTCCCTTGCTTTTTTGGAAAATTGCATTCCAGGCCATTCGATCCCTTATTGTTAATGTAGCCAAGTCCTCTTTAATTCCTACTGTGGCTCCTTGGAATATAAATTGATTCTTTCTGACTGCTTGCAGGATTTTCTCTTTTCTATGATAGTTCTGGAATTTGGCCACAATATTTTCATTGTGGGATCTCTTTCCAGAGGTGATCAATGTATTCTTTCAATAACTATTTTTCCCTCTGGTTTCATGATGTCAGGGCAATTTTTTCATCACTAAATCCTGTAATATTAAGTCCAGGCTGTTTTCCTCTTCAATATTTTCAGGATGCCCAATGATTCTTAAGTTGTCTCTCCTTGTTCTATTCTTGAGATGAATGATTTTGTCAATGAGGTATTTTACATTTTCTTCTATTTTGGGGGTTTTGTTTAATAGAAAGTTGTTGTCTCAGGAACTCATTAGTTTCCACAGACTCCATTCTTTTTTTTAGAGAAGAATATTCTTCATTTACCTTTTGCAACTCCTTTTACAAATTGGTCAATTTTATTTATTGAAAGAGTTTTCCATTTGACCAATTGAGGTTGTGAGAGAATTATTTTATTTTTTGTCTTTGTCCAATTGTATTTTCCAAAGGTTTGTTTTCTTGTTGTAAGGTATTAATCTTCTCTCCCAAATTTTCCAAATGATTTTTAGACTCCTTCCTGATTTCTTCAAGGCAGTCTTCCCAATCTGGGGAGCAAATAACATTCTTCTCAGAGGTTCTAGATCTCTCTGAGTTAGAGTCTTGTCTTTTAGGTAACTTTTGGACCCCCTCCCCCATTTCTGCTGTCTTTTCTTGAGATCTTGTATTGGGGAAGGGACTGGTTCACAAGTACTTGGTTTTCAAATCCCTAGATGCTTTACTCACTAAGTTTAATAACTCCAAATGGTCCAGCCAGTAGGGGGTGCTGATTTCCTTTTCTGGAGTGTCTGTGACATTGATTTGAGGCCCTCTCCCCTGTTCTGGAGGGGTGTTGGTGCTGCTTTTTATCCTTGAACAATGTGGGATATCCCCTGGGGCAAGTTAATTCATTACTCTCCCTATTCAGCTGGAGGAACTCTGCTGCCCCCTCCTGAGGCTGGGGAGTGGGGTGGTCTCTCACTGTGTTTGTTCTGGTAAGAGGACTCTGCTGAATTGAAAGTATGGAGTCTGAGGTCCTCCAGACCAGAGAAGCCCAGCTGATCAATATCTGCAACTTTCTGTGCTGGAACTCTCCCCCCAGCCCCACTGGAACATCCCAGAATGTTGGTCCCACAGCCAAGTCTACCACACACACACATTGGTTCTTGGACCAACTCCAGGGCTGATCCTAGAGTAGCCTAGGTCTCACCCCTCCCAGAAGGCTCTTTGCTCTCTGCCCCCAGCTCATCCAGGATCCCCAAAGACAAACTCTGAAGAAGATATTCTTCTCCTAGCTTCTTTTTCTGGGTTTTGTTGATCGAATTTCTGTTAAGAGGGTTCTTTCATATTGCATATGAGGGAAGATCAGGATATTTTTTAACAGTACCTATATTCTCTCCACCATCTTGGCCAGAACCTATATACTTTTTTTTAAAGAGTCTGCTATTGAGAACAATAAAAAAGATCTACTAACTACTGATATAAAGAAAAAAATACATTTATTAGAGGCAAAAACAGTGCAAACAAATATAAAGCAATCATCAAAAAAGTAATTTTTATTGATAAAACGTTTTTTAGTCAAGGCTATAGCAAATTTATTATCAGAAGAAGTCTGGGGGAGCTTGTAAGATGTGTGTGTGTGTGTGTGTGTGTGTGTGTGTGTGTGTATCTGTGGCCATAAAATACTCTCCCCAAATATCTTTTAGAATTTTTTTTTAAATTTTCACTGTGCCTGGATATTTTATTCCCTTTGAGGAAAAAAAAAAACTCTTATATTCACATTGATAGACTAGGGAGCAGAACTGATCCACAATTATATGGATTCCCAAACAGAGATAGAGTACTGCAACATGTCCTTGCACCATGTCACATATCTCAAAAGGTTAAGAAATTTACCTAAGATGAAGATAAATGTGTTTTAATGAGTCAGAAATTCTCTAGATTTAAATGTCAATGAAATTTATGCATGATGATTAAGGCTAAACTTAGAAAAAACAAATGATTAATCAAAGGTATGCCCAACATCTAATGTAATAAAACTGTAGATTTTTTTATGGAGAATAGAACTAAATCATGTAAACTTGATAAATCATATAAAACAAGTTAATGCAGCAAAAGAAAACAGATTGCATATTCAATTTTTTAATTTGCAAACAAAGCTGAATTGTTTCTTAAATAAGTCAGTATACTTAATTTTATTTTATTTTAGCTTTTAATTTAAGCATAACTACATGAAAACTTTCCCCCAATTTCAAATGACCTCACTCTCTAAATAATCTTATTTTCACTTTATTTTTATTCTGTATATACTAAGGTATGTGTTTGAGTAGAAAGTTCATTGGCACTAAATCAAAGAATATGATTGCAAGTCCTATTTCTGGCTTTCACTAGTTATGTGAGCTTAGATAGTTTAATCCTCATGAAACTTAATTTTTCCTATCAATGAAAAGAAGAGCTTAGAATAGTTGGCTTTTGTGACAATTTTATGTCTACAACTGAGACCTTATCACCTTTTATGCATACTGTAAGACTGCAAATACTTTTAGGATAGGATTTATTTAATTTGGTTTTCTATTCCTCAATAGAAGAATGCCTACTTTGTAGTAGGCACTTAAAAATACTCATGTGAGTAGGTGAAATCTAACCTGCCATGCCTACAATGGTAATTAAATTCATCATTCTAAGGGAAAAGATCAACAAACATTGACTATTTGAACATTTTATTAAAATGGAACCTTATTCACAATCACTAAAAGCGTACAATCAAATTATTCTCATTCAGTCTACTAATCTGATTTCCTCCTTATCTACTCTTTCAAAATTTCTATTTACTCAAAAGCTCTAGACCATACTCTCCAAAGATTTGCAAGAAGAAAAGTCCTGTAGGATGATGGGCAGACAAGGAAACCCCCAAAACATATGTGATCTTCTTCTGCTAACTCATGTTGAGATTCTAGAAGTTGCCTGCAGCCCACCCTATAGCCATTTTTCTCAAAAAGAAATCATTCTGAAGAGATAAAGAGTATGTAAAATTCAGATGATCATTTGACTTTTATACCCTTTAATATAAAAGTCAATATTTCAGTTTATTGAGAATTTTAGTCTTCATGAAGTGATTATTATATCTAATTCATTTCTCATTTGTGTATATAATTTTAGGTAAGACTAAGTCCTAAACTTCCTATAACATGATCATTAGACAAAAATGTTTCAAATCAGAATTATTTAAAAAGTGGTGTATTAACTTTTACAACTTTTTTCCCTATCCTTCTCTATGTGTTAATTTTCTGGTATTATTGACAAGACAAAGGCAGAATTGTAAAATATACAACCAGCAGGAGGTGTTCACAGGGGCTTAACATTTTCAATAATAGGCTTGATTGTGATACATTCAAATAAGATGTAACCCAAACCAAATTCATTAAAATTTTCGATCTGAAGGGAGTTGGATATTTGAATGGTAAGTCAACTAGCTGCCCCCAAACTCAATCTCCAATGCAGACATCTTTCTTTAAATATTAGTTAGACAGATACAACAGATTGCTTTAATTACAAATATGAATTTACCCATTTTCTGCTCCAGTGCATTTCCTTGTCAGCAACCTTTCATTTCTCCTTTAAAACACTGATGTTAATAAAGGTGTCAGATTGAGAATGCTAGAGGGTAAAATTCTTTATTCCTTAATTTAAACATATAAAAATACATGAGAATTTTTTTAACCTTCTTTATACAGTCTTTTCATGGACTTCTTCCTTAAATGAAAGAAGTCTGAATTAGATGGATATTAGGTTTAATTTTCCAATCTTGAATCAGATATTTCCAGGCACTTGTTTTTAGGCAGTTGTTTTCTGAAATGACCAAGTATCTGTAGCTATTTGAGAGAGGGAAAAGTAAAGAAATGAACTCATTTCATTCACTGGTAATCAGATAACAATGATTAGTCATTACAAACATCTACCAAATGTGAATAATGACCTAGAATTTCCTTCTTCTATTATAAGTCCCCTGAGAAAACCCTTTCTTCCAGTAATCCCAACTGTGATAAATCTAATTGTCACACAAACCTATATAGGCCTTACAACCTTTAAACACATATGCACACATATGTTGACAATAGTATAACAAAAATATATTGACTTTGTCTAGCAAATATTTCAAAAATAATATGAGGTTAGCTTTGTGGGACTACAAGTGTCCAAGGAGTAAAAAATATATTAAATTCTGGATTCTAATAACTTGACTCTATATTACTGCATATGCCCAAATTTAGATTTCCACTTTAAATGTGGAACCCCAACTCAATTGTTCACAAAATATAAAACTCCAAAAATTCCTAATGTATGTAGATGAAGTTATTTGAAAAATTTTAAAACACCACATGGATTCTATGTTATTCCATTTGAATTTGCCATTTTTTCTAGATCCTCCTATGGATAAAAATTCCATTTTTGTAGAAATATACATCCAAGATTTTAAAATCAAGAGATTTAAAAATATAGTAATAATTGCATTTACATAGTACATAATTTCCAGATATTATTGCATTTAATTTTCACAATAAACTAGGGAGTTACATTAAAGATATTATTGTATCTACTTTATAGATGAAGAAACTGAGGCAAACAAGAAAAATGACTTGCTCACTATTACATAGCTAATAAGTATTTGAACTTCTTGATTCTATGTCTGGCACTCTACCCATCTCATCAAGTACTAATTTTGTCTTTTGTTTTTCAATGTTTTTTTCCCCTTAATAAAGAATATGAGCTAAAATGCTATCCCTGTGAACCACTATGTCAGCACATAAACATTGAGATTTTAGCTGAGGTTCCCTGTCCTGATGTCCTGGAAATATCTCTTGTACATTGTACATCTTTCTCTATATTCTAATATTCCTATTCTCTATATTCTAGAACTAATAACAGGTTGGAAACATAACAAAATGCAAAACAAGTGTACTACTAATTTCATTTTATCCAAGCATTCATCTGTGTCATTGAAAAAAAGAGCCTATTCTAGGTTTCTTAGTTGTTTCAGAGAGATGGTGCCTGGATCTCCATTTAGTTAGTTCCTTCAAACTAAGGCAGAGTTCAATGTTCTCCCAATCCATCTTTCCCTTGCCTCAGAATGGTTCCAACTGCATTTCTTTATCAAAATAACAAAATAATTAAGGCAAGAAAAGTGACATAGAGACTTATGGGTTGCAGCCAAGATGGTGGTGAGAAGTTAACATGCTCCCAGAGATTTCCCTAGCAAAGATAAATGAAACCTCTGAAAAAAATTAAAGATACAGATTCCGCCATGAAAAAGACAAAATCCAAAGAAGCTTTCATTGGCAGACATAGTGAAGGATTTTCAGTGAAGCTGTCTCTTGGGAGAAAAGGGGAAGTAAAGCCAAGTGAGGGCTAAGCCAACCAGAGATTTTAAGCCACAGTGAAGTCCAGACCCCAATAATTTGACAACAGCATGGGTCCCAGCAGCTAGATAGCAAGCCAGCAGGGAGGGTCCTAACCCCAAGCAAAGTCTGATCCTTGAGAAAACTGAGACAAATAACAGGACTAGGTTGGGTAAAAAAAAGCTGCATAGGCATAACCTGGACATAAAGGAGGAAATAAACCTCTACAAAGGCAAGGTCTAGACTGCATAGGAAAGATCTTCAATAAGCCAGAGATCAGATCTCAGCACTGGCATAAAACGCTTAGATCTATACTCCCCATACTCCTGGAGCAAGAACTAAAACAAGAAAGATGAGCAAAAAAAGCTAAATGGGTGTTCACTATAGAAAACTACTTTGCAGATAAAGATGATAGCAATGCCACATTGAAGAAGAAAACAATGATAAATTACTCACAGTGGAAGCTCAAATCCAAAATCTCATAGAAGAGAATAAAAAGAAACTTAAAAACCAAAGAAGAGAGGAAGAAAAAAGTAGAAAAAATAAATGAGTCTTGCAGGAAATTATGAAAATTTGACCAAAGAAATCAACTCCATTAAATTAAAAATAACCAACTGGAAAAGTAAACACAAAAGCTAATTGAAGAAAATAAAGCCCTAAAAATTAGAATTGAACAAATAGAAACCAATGTGTATTTGAGACTGTAAGATTCCATTAAACAAGATTGAAAAAATTGAAGAGAATGTAAAGTACCTTTTGGGAAAAACAAACCACCTAGAAAATAGATCCAGGAGAGATGATTTACAAATCATGAGATTACAAGAAAGCCTAGATTAAAAAAAAAAAAAGAACCTGGAAAGCATCATATAGGAAATTATCAGGGGAAATTGTCCAAATCTGCAAAGGAGAACATAATATAACCATTGAAAGAATAACCAGAATCCCTCCAGAAAGAGACTCTATGATAAAAACTCCAAGGGCTATTTTAGCCAAATTCCAGTACTCTCAAATAAAGGGAAAAAATTTGCATGCAGCAAAAAGGAAACAATTTAAATACAAAGGAAATACAATCAGACTCACACAGGTCTTATCACCTTCAACACTGAAGGATTGGATGACCTGAAATACCATATATTAGAGGGAAAAAGACCTGGGATTAAAACCAAGAATTTACATCCCTGCAAAATTCAGCATGTATTTTCAGGGGAAAAGATGGATATTCAACAAAATACAGGATTTCAAAAATTTCCTGACAAAAAGACCAGAACTGAAATGTTAGAGACTGTTGTATATGGAAGCATAGTAAACTATCATCACCTGGTGTCAGTGAGCACTAGAGCCTTATTTTACTAAGTGCCATTGGAGTGGGAATGAATTAGAGACTGGGGAGGTATTTAAGCACTGGCATTTGGTTCAATAAATGGAGACCTTGGAGTACTTGAAGACTTTGGAGACCTTGGAGACCTTGGTGTATAGGGATAAACTTGTCTGCCTTGTCTCCCACCCCTTCAACACCCACCTGGGGAAGATTGAGTATTCAGCAATAAGCAAGTCTTCAGCATTAAGGAACCATTGAAAGTAAGTTAGAATTAAGTAAAGTGAAAGTGAGAATACAAATGGGATTGAGCATTGAGGAGTCAGCAGAAAGTGGAGTCTCTGGGGCAGCGCCACAGTGGACAGTTTTTTTTTTTTTCTCAGCAGCAGTCTGTACCAGCACCATGAATGGGAGGAGAACCTGCTTTCTGTCCCGTTTGGTCCAGGCTGCCAGTCTGATTGTGCTATGTGTGTTAAGCATGATCCAAACCCCTAAACCTGCAAGCAGCTTTAGAGACTTCTTGTTGTTGACATAGACCCTGATGCTGACTTTGAGGCAGACCCTGACACCAATGAATTGCACTCCAGAAGCCACAATGAGTTTCACTTTCCAACTTATAGCCTGCTGCACCTCAGCCATTGCTCAGGCACCAGAGAACTGTAAATTGAAAACTAGTTGTGCTTCCTATATTGAGAGCAAAAATGCCAGATATTATTGGACAGTTTGTAATGGTGTTGATGACTGTTTAGAAAATGTAACAACTCCAAATTGTACTGCTGTCAACAACTCAAGTAATTTCAAATGCACTCTCTCATTCTCTACTGTTCCCACCCTCTGCAGATGCAGTGTGGAGGGCGAAGGGAAATCTTTCTTTTTTGGAACTTCAAAATTCAAACCCATGTCTCAAAAAACTCATTTTAGAAATTAAGGGACCCCCATGCCTTCTTCCTGGTTCTGGGAGAAGTGGGGGTAGGTTGGGCGATGACTGTGTTTTTCAATAGGTTATTAATTGGGAAGCTTCTTGGTGGTTAATTAGTTAAGAAAAAAGGGGAAGAAGATTTTTTCTGAGATTTGGATTTTGTCTTTCAATTGAAGTCTGTTCTATGGCTTATATTTCTTGATTGGTTATGTGTGTATGTGTATATTTGAACATCTATAGGGCATTTTACATCTCTCTAGTGGCCTGGAACATGGGAGAATGTTTCCATATTCTGAGATCTGGTACTGCCCAGGAAATCAATCTCAGCTTGGTAATGTGATATAAGAGAGTTTTTTTCTTTGTTTGTGTTAGTGTCTAAACTCCTATGTGTGTATAATTCAGATCTGAAATAGTTAAATGTTACCTGAGTCATAAGTTATTCCTTTTAGTTTGGATTTTGAATTTGATCGCTTTTTTCGGGGGGCGGGGCCGGCTCGGAGGGAGCGCGGAGCGGGCCGCGGCCCCCGGCGTCCTGCAGTCGGCCGGACGCGGCTCCCCCCGGCGCAGGCCGGCCCAGAGGCTCCCGCCGGAGCCCCGGGCCGGCCCGTGGCGGCCACTAGCGCGCAGGGCCGGCAGCTGCCCCCCGCCGCCCCGGCCCGGCCGCCCCGCTAGGTTTTCATAGACTGTACTTTTGGAAAATGAATGAATTTAAATTTAAATATCAATATATACCACCTGTGACTGTTCATTTACCTGAGGAAATCACCACATCCAAGCTATCTGCCTCATCTGTAGAGGGCTTTGAAGCCAAAATTGCAAGTCTCGTAGAAATGTTTCTTGTACAGGTGTACAGGTGTAAACTTTGCCAGTTCACCAGCAGCATAAAAAACAAAATCAAGACACATGTATTTAATATACATGAACAGGATGGATACCATACCAGTTCTGAATGCCAAGAAATGAGTACAGATCCAGATGAAAATGATTCCTACAATATTAGAGATGAAATTAGTCAAGAAAACAAAGAAAATGAAGAGAATCTGGAAAAAATGTCATTCCTGTTGCCCATGTACAGAATGCTTCATAACATGAGTCCTGAATGCTGTGATATAAGCCTCGACAATAACAGTGACAATACCCATACACCTAGCACTTGTGATGTAAACACATTATTTGAAGAAGAATCTGGGCAATTTCATTTGGAAGAACCATGTTCTATGGTTTCTAATGCACTGTCCTATTCACCAGACCTCTCAGAATCTAAAAAAAGCAAGGAAGATGAAGAAGCCCAGTATGAGCATCCTGCTGTCTCTTGGTTTGTGCCGCATTTCTAGTGTGAAAACTCTAGGCATAGAACAAAAAGTACCCAAATTAGGCACAAAACAAGAAATGGGTAAAAGTTATAAGAGACACAACTGACAAAAGTAACTCTTCTCAACCACTGAAAAATATTTACTCCCTAAAGAGTGGTGATGAAAGACATATATGTGCTTCTTGTAAACAGCAGTTCATGTCCAAAGATGCCCTTGAAATACATGATAGATGCCATAATGGAAATCAAGGATTCCATTGTCCTTACTGTAATTTCAGTGTGACTGAGTGGAATTTAATGGAGAAACATTTGAAATCTCATAAGCAAGTGAAGAGGAGCTACCGGTGCCTAAAGTGTGAGAAGGTTTTTATGACCCAAAGTGCCTGGAAAATGCATAAGGAGAGTCACCATGGGAGGAAGGGTGCTCTTCAGCACGGGGAAGGCAAAGCCCTTTATGAGACAGAACCAGCAGAAAACCTCCCCTTGGCCTGCCATAATGAGGGTTTGTTTAAATGCCCTCATTGTGATTTTATCGATCATGATTGGCCTAAGGTCCACAAACATCTGAATAGTATACATGACTATAATGCCAATATACATCCATGTACTGAGTGTGAAAAAAAGTTCATCAGAATAACAGATTTGAAGATCCATATGTCCAAACACAAGAAAGCCAGGGCCTTTCTTTGTTCATTATGTGACCAGACATTCAAATACAGACGTCAATTGAGCAGGCATCATAAGCATGTGCATAAGAAACTGAATATAAAAGAGAGGAAAAAAAATAAAGAAAGCAGAAGTTAGCCTCATTTATTCAGGCACAGAAGTCACAGCCAGAACCAGGAAAAATGCTGATGAATTTACCTGCAAAATTTGCAACAGAAAATGTTCCTCCAAATTGGCCTTGCAGAGACATATGGGTATACACGCTGGAGTTAAGCCCTTCCATTGCCAGCACTGTGACTATAAAACAAGACTGAAGGCTTCATTGATACTACACGTGAGGATCCATACTGGTGAAAAACCTTTTAAGTGCTAAATTTGCTCCTATGCCTCAATTGATGCCAGTTCCCTGCTCAAACATTTTAGGACTCATACACAAGAAAGACCCTACAAATGCCAGCTTTGTTCATATAGTAGCATTCAGAAGAAGAGCCTGGACCTTCATGTATGGTGACACCACACAGGCAAGACATTTGGCTGTAGTTTTTGCTGCTACTCCTCTCCTGATAAGCAGCTCCTTTGGAAACATTAAAAAATACCACTCAATTTGGAAACTCCATTGACTGACACTTAACTACCCATGACTCTCAAACCATGAAAATGCATAATTTCTCTTGTAGAAAGAAGTCTTTCCATAAGGGATACCATTATAATAATACTTTCAAATCAATAATAATTTCATCATCATCATGATGAGGGAACACCTGTGACAAGACACTGAAGAGATAAGGATTTATGACTTTTTATACAACTCAATACTGGTGGACCTTTCAGAATGCTTTGTAGGAGTGCAATGAGGTAGAAAACCACTGCTATTGGAATCCAAGCTTTGAATTTAGGCTCTGACATCTAAGCTGGGACTCTTAACAAGTTATACTCTCTCTGAGCCTTAGTTTCATTTTCTGTAAAATGGAGCTAATACTTGCACTATATGCCTCACAAGATATTGTGAGGAAATTGCTTTTTAAACCTTACATACAAATGTGAGTTATCTTTATATCCATATATATTTCCCTTCTATTAGCTTCTTAGCATGCTCTGAGTTCTAAAGTATATGGTAGAACAGGATCAAATTGCTCCCCCCCACTACTTCCTGCTGCTTTCTGGCATAGTTTGAAAGAAAAATGGGAACTAATGAAAATGCCACTTTGGTAGAATCAATCCCCATGGCTATAATTTAAAGTGATAAATGATCAAAATACATTTACTATTTGCCTGATATTCTTCCCCATCCTCTCAAAGTAAAAAAAAAAGATACTTAAGAACCACTGACTAGTTATGTTCTATTTATTACATGCAGACTATTCACTGTTATTTCCTTAGTGAAATAGTAAATGCATAAAGCATAATAAAGGAAACATCCAATAAATATGCTTTTTACAAACTAAAAAAAAAGAATTTGATTGCTTTGAAAGATTTTTTTATTGGCAAAAGGAAAAATCTTTGCAATCTTTGTTTGTAAGATGGGGATAAAATGTATTTCAAAGAATTTGTGAATATGGGTTATGTTAAATTGATATTTTTGTATACTATTTTTGAACTTTTGTTTACAACTTATGTGGCATTCATTATGCAATAATTTTGTTTCCAAAAAGACAAGAAGAGGGATATGTTAGAGACTGTTGTATGTGGGAGAACTATAAAATATCATTACCAGGTGTCCTTGAACACCAGAGCCTTGCTTTAGTAAATGCCACAGGAGTGGGAGTGGATTAGAGACTAGGGAGGTATTTAAGCCTGGTACTTGGTTCACTAAATGGAGACCTTGGAGATCTTGGTGTAAAGGAGAACTTGTTTCTCTTGTCTCCCACCCTATCAACACTTGCCTGGGGAAAGGATAAGGGAGTTCATAAAGGGACTCAACACTGAAAAATTCAGTCTCCAAATAAATGAAAAATGGAATGATAAAACAAAGCAAAACAAGTGTTATTCAAAAACTTCAAATTGTATACAACCCTAAAAGGGAAGTTGTAGCACTTATAACCCTTGAGAATTTTACTTCTCTTAGGATAACTAAAGGTTGAATATAATTGAAGAGATTGAACTTAGAGGACAAGAGTCTGATTTGATCTGGTCTCTCCATTAAAGAGGTCAAAGATGGCATCACTATGTTGTATACTAAAATCCCTGATGAAAAGCAGAGGTGTTTACTCTTAAGTGTCTCAATTTCCTTTGACCTACTCTGATTCTGCTTTGCTCACAAAGTTTAGCACTTTCTCTGAGGAGGGCATCATAATTCCTGAGACAATGTTTATCATAACTTACAATCAATTGTAAATTTCTTTAGAGAGACATTCAGAGCATCCTAGTACTTAGAGCCCTTTGAGCTCCTTATACTTAATTTTTTTCAAACAATGGAATAATTTATTTTTTAAATTTTGGTGGGGAAGGAAGAACTGACTGGAAGTTTTTTTTTTCCCTTTGACTACTTCATTAGCAATAGTAGTGGTAGATGCCTACCTTGACCAATTAATCCTGTTGCTCACTGTCCTTAACAAATTGCACTATTTTCCAGTTGCCTGGAAAGGCAGGTTTTCAAAATTCATTCTTTTACAAATTTAAACAGCCCTATTTTCTTTTTTTTTAAAGAAAGATTTATTTAATTTAATATCTCTATTTTCTTTTTTTAATATTTTAAATCATGTGTCAATCAATAACTCAGAGTGTGCATTTATTTTATGTATTATTTTACCCACTTTAGTGGGTATTCAAAGGAAGGCAAAGGGACAAGGATAAATATACTCAGCAATATCACACCTCCCATGTGTTCTTATGCATCTTTGATTCACTAACTTTTTGAAAAATTTTGTTCCTGAAAAGTTTACTTGAAATCATTTCATTGGTTAGTGAAGTGATTTTTTGAGTTGATTCATTCATTATTTATTTTATATTATTTATTTTATCTTATTATAATAATTTTGTTATAAGAGTAAACATAAACCCGTCCCCCAAGAAGGTGCAAAACCTCAAGAATAGTGAGATGAAGAAAAAAATATACTTCAGACTGTGTTTAGATCCTAATGACTCTATCTCTGGGGTAAGTTGCTTTCTTTATCATAAGTCCACCAGAGAAGTAGCCTCAATATTTTTACCACAGTTGCTATTACTAGCTGTATTCCCCCCCACACTCTCATTTATTCTTTCCTCTCTCTCTCCTTTCATTCTGGCCCTGTCTAAAAGTGTATTGTATCTGAATATGCTCTCCAACAATCTTCCCTCTCTTCTATCACCTATCCCTCCCCCCCATTCCCTCTTATCCCATCCCTTTCATCTAATTTTTTTCCCTAGGGTAACATAGATTTCTGTACCCTATTAAATGTGTATGTTATTTCCTCTCTGAACCATTTCTGTTGATAATGAAGGCTTACACATTCCATCTTGCCTTTCCAAATTCCACTCCATTGAAAAAAGCCTTTTCTTGACTCTTATGTGGAATTTCTTAGATTTTCTTCATCTCCTTTCCCATCCTCCCAGTACCTTCCTTTATCACCCATTGACTTCATCTTTTAACTATATTATAGCATTATATTCCACTCCTTCCTGTGCCATTTCTATATATGTTCTTTCTAACAATTCCTATGAGTTACCAATATCGTCTTCCCATGCAGGAATACAAACAGTTAAATATCATTAAGTTCCTCATAGATAGTCCTCATCCACCATCTCTATGGTTGACCAGAGTCCTGTACATGGAGATCAAACTTTCTGTTCAGCTCTGGTTTCAAAAGGAAAGTTTGAAAGTCCCCTGTTTCATTGAAAGTCCATCTTTTCCCCTGAAAGTGTATGTTCATTTTTCCTGGGTAGTTGATTCTCGGTTGTAAACCAAGATCATTTGCCTTGAGAATATTATATTCCAATCCCTATAAGCCCTTATTGTAGATGCTGCCAAATCCTGTGTAATCCTGATTAGAGCCTCAGTAGCTGAATTGTTTGTTTCTGGCAGCTTTTAGAATTTTCTCTTTGATTTGGGAGTCTTGGAATTTCGCTATAATATTCCTGGAAGTTTTTCTTTTGGGATCTCTTTCAGGAGGTGACTGGTGAATTTCTGTTTTACCTTCTGCTTCTAGGATCTCAGGGCAATTTTGATGTATTATTTCTTGAAAAATGAAGCCTAGGCTCTTTTCCTGGTAATAACTTTCAGAAAGCCCAATAATTTTCAGATTATTTCTTCTGGATCTGTTTTCAAGTTTGGGTGTTTTTCCAATGAGATATTCCATATTTTCTTCTAATTTTTGGCATTTTTAAAATATTTTTATTTCTTCCTGATTTCTTGCAAATTCATCAGCTTCCTTTAGTTCCATTATGCATTTGAAGGAGTTATTTTCTTCAGAGAGCTTTTTGTTAATCTCCTTTTCCAGCTGGCCAGTTCTGCTTTTGAAGGCATTTCTCTCCTCATTGCCTTTTGTTTTGCTTTTTTCCATTTGACCTAAACTGGTTTTTAAAATATTATTTTCTTCAGTATGTTTTTGTATTTCTTTCACCAAATTGTTGATTTGGTTTTCATGATTTTTCTGCATCAGTCTCATTTCTCCTTCCAATTTTTCCTCCCTTCATTGCTTTTCTTCTTTTTAGGTTTTTGCAAGGCAAATGGGGTTAAGTAGCTTGCCCAAGCCCACACAGCTAGGTAATTATTAAGTGTCTGAGACCAGATTTGAACCCAGGTACTCCTGACTCCAGGGCTGGTGCTTTATCCACTACGCAACCTAGCTGCCCCTCCTTAATTGCTTTTCAAAGTCTTTTTTTAAAACTCATCCATAGTCTAAGCCCATTTTCTATTTCCCTTGGAGCTTTTGGATATGGAAGCTTTGATTTTGTCATCATCTGAGTATGTGTTATGATCTTCCATAGGACTAAAGTAATTTTCTATGGTCAGATTCTTCTTTTCTTTTTGTTTAATCATTTCTTCTGACCAAGACTAATTGTCAGCACTATTGAGGCTTTGAGGTTTTTTTGGGAGGATACCCCACTGGGACCTTTATTCCTCCATGGTCGTATGCTCTCTTGCCTGTGTTTTGATATGTAGATGAGCACAGTACTATAGCACTACTTTCTGCCCTGGAGCTGTAAGGAGGAGCCCTGCTAGGCCATCTTGGCTCCTCCAATGACCCTCTCTTATAGTTAATTAAATCCGGGCTGGACTTCATCCATACTTTACTTGACAAGAGTTTAGTTCCCTGGATGGGGGTGGGGAGAATGTGGGAGAAGAATGTTTGGGGAAAGGGTAAAAATAACTCATGAAATGATTTTACTTTGGATGACACTTTGGTTCATGTGGATTGTGTCCTCGGAGGGTACTTGAAAGGGGGTAAGAGAAAAATAATTATAATTTCATGCAATTCAAGACTCTTTAAAAGTGTACTTATAATGAGACAGAAGAGGGGAGGGTAATTAATGACTCTGAGGCAATGCTGCTTATGAAACAATCAATAGATTTGGTCCAGACAGGGAATAAGATACACTCCCACTAGGGGTTTAAAAAAATCTATTCTTCTCTTCAAGGAAAATAGGGGTGGGAAAGGGAAAGCTAACGGAAGAAGGGACTGATTAAAGTGAAGGCAAAGGTATAAGTGAAAAGACTGAAAGTTGTTTTAAATGAAAGTTAAAGGGGAAAGGGAGTAAAACTTTGGTGACAAGGGATAGTAGGAAAGTAAAGAGAAATTTATAAGTGGAGAGAGATAGCCTGGAGGGAAATACAAAATTAGTTATCTTAACTGTAAATTGAATGAGATGAATTGTCCCATACAATAGAAGTGGATAGCAAAATGGATTAAAAACTGAATCCTACAATATGTTGTTTTCAGGAAGCACATATGAAACAGATAGATACACACAGGGTAAAGGTAAAAAGAAGGAGCAAAATATGCTATGCTTCAGCAGAAATAAAAAAATCAGGGACAGTGATTGTGATCTCAGATAAAGCAAAAGCAAAAGTGGATCTCATTAAAAGGAATAGGAAAGGAAAGTATATCTTCTTAAAAGGCACCATAGATAATGGGGTTATTATTAAATATGTATGCACCTAATAATATAGCATCTAAATTTCTAGCAGAAAAGTTGAGTGAATTACAAGGGGACATAATGGGAGATCTCAACCCATGTCTCTCAGAATTAGATAAATCTAACAACAAAATGAACAAGAAGGAAGTTAAAGAAGGTGATTAAAATCTTAGAAAACTTAAATATGGTAGACCTCTAGAGAAAATTTAATAGGGATAAAAAAGAATATACTTTTTTCTCCAGAGTACATGGCACCTATACCTAATTTGACGATGTGCTATGGCATAAAATCCTTATAATCAAATTCAGAAAGGCAGAAATAACGAAGACATACTTCTTAGAACATGATGCAATAAAAATTACATGTAATAAAGAGTCATGGAAAGAGAAACCAAAATCTAATTGGAAACTAACTTAATTTTAAACAATGAAAGGATCAAATAAAAAATCATAGAAAAAATCAATGATTATATGCAAGAACATAATAATAATAATGAGAGAGCATACCAACATTTATGGGATGCAGGCAAGGCAGTTTCTGAGGGGAAACTTTATATCTTTAAATGTTTATATGAAAAAATTACTGAGAGCTGGGATTAATGAATTGGGTATGCAAACAAAAAGTAGAAAAAGAACAAATTAAAGATCTCCAATTAAATACCAATTTGGAAATTCTGAAAATCAAAGCAGAGATTAATAAATGTGAAAGTAAGAAAACCATTGATCTAACAAATAAAACTGAATGTTGGTTTTTATGAAAAAAGCCAACAAAATAGATAAACATTTGGTTAATCTTATCTAAAAAAAGAAAGAAGAAAATCAAATTATTATTATCAAAAATGAAAAGGGTGAAATCACCCCAAATGAGAAGGAAATTAAATAGTTAATTCAGAGCCACTTTTCCAAACTGTATACCAAAAAAATTGGATAACCTGAATAAAATGGATGAATATTTACAAAAATACAAACTGCTCATAATAAAAGAAGAGGAAATAACTTGCTTAAATAACCCCATTTCAGAAAAAGAAATTGAAGAAACTATCCATAAACTCCTTAAGAAAAAGTCTCCAGATCCAGATGGATTTCCAAGTGAGTTCCATCAAACATTTAAGGAATGTTTAATTCCCATTCTACATAAACTATTTGTAAAAAATAGGAATTCTTCCAAATTCTTTTTATGACACCAACAAGGTGCAAATATCTCAACCAAGAAGAACCAAAATAGAAAAAATAATTATATACCAATTTTCCTAATGAATATTGATGCAAAAATGATAAATAAAATTTTTAGCAATGAGATTATAGCAAGTTATTACAGGATAATGCACCAAAATCAGGTAAGATTTATACTAGAGAGGCAGGAATGGTTCAATATTAGGAAAACACTCAATGTAATTGAAAATATCAGTAGCAAAATCAGCAGAAATTTGATGGAATCAGAATTGGCAACGAGGAAGCAAAATTTTGACTTTTGCAGATGATAATGATGATATACTTAGAGACCCCAAGAAAATCATTTAAAAAACTCCTTGAGACAATTAACAAATCCAGCAAAGCAGCAGGATATAAAATAAATGCACATAAATCAACAGCATTTCTATTTATGAACAAAACAGTATAAGAGAAGTAAATAGAAAGAGAAATTCTATTTAAAGGAACTGTAGACAACATTAAATAAATGGTAATTGACCTCCAAAGATAAACCCAGAAACTGTATGAAAAGAATTGTAAATGACTGCTCACCCAAATAAAGTTAGATCTAAATTAGAAAAATGTCAACTGTTCATGGTTAAGTCAAGCTAATATAATAAAAAATGACAATTATACCCAAATTAAATTACTTATTTAGTACCATATCAATCAAACTAGCAATTAATTCTTTTACTGAGTTAAAAAAGTAGTGACAACATGCATCTGGAGCAACAAAAGGTAAAGAATAACAAGGGGACTAATGAGAAAATGTAAAGGATGGTAGCCTAGCTCTTCCACATCTAATACTATACTATAAAGTGGCAGTCATCATAACTGCCTGGTACTGGTTAAGAAATAGAGTAATGGACTTCTGGCAAGGAAGGTGGAGAGAAGACAGGCACTGTGCTAAGGTGTCCTGATCTTCCTTCATATATAATATAAAACAAACCTCTTAAAAGAAATTCGATTGACAAAATCCAGAATAAAAGGTAGGAGAACATCTACCTATGGAGGAGACTACATGGGGTAAATTTCATTACATTAAGAGGTACAAAGGACATATTACAATAGAGGGGAAGAAGGGAAGGGACGAGAACTGCCTGAAACTTACTCTCATCAGATTTGGCTTAAAGGTAACATATATACATGTATGTATATATGTATGTATATATACTTAGATAAGAAACTTATCTTACCAGTCAGGTATTGAAAGGGGGAAAGGGGAGGGGGGGAGGAAAAGGGGAGCCAACAGAAAGAAAGGAAGGAAGATGGACCAAGGTAAAAGGGGAAGAAAGGAGGAGGGGAGTTAGATATAGGAGGGAAATCACACTAAAGTTGGTGATATTAAGAGACAAAATACTGGGGAATATGGATAAATTAAAAAAGGGGAAAATATAAACAGAGGGAAGATAGCATGGAAGGCAATAAAGAGTTCACAAATATAACTTTGAATATGAATGGAATGAACTCTCCCTTAAAACAAAAGTGAATAGCAGAGTGGATTAGAAACCAGAATCTTACAATATGCTACTTACAAGAAACTCATTTGAAGCAGAGAGGTACATATAGAATAAAAGTCAAAGGTTAGAGCAAAACATATTTTGCTTCAGCTGAAGTGAAAAAAGCAGGGGTAGCAATCCTCATCTCAGACAAAGCAGCTGCAAAAAAAAATAGATTACATTAAAAGAGATACAGAAGGGTGGCTAGGTGGTGTAGTGGATAGAGCACTGGCCGTAGTGTCAAGAGTACCTGAGTTCAAATCCTGCCTCAGACATTTAATAATTGCCTAGCTGTTTGGCCTTGGCCAAGACACTTAATCTCATTGCCTTGCCAAAAAAAAAAGAGATAAGAAAGGAAACTATATCCTCCTAAAAGGTGCAATAAACAATAAAGTAATTTCAATACTAAACATGTATACACCCAATGGTATAGCATTCAAACTCATAGAGGAGAAATTGAAGGAGTTACAGGAAGACATGGAAAGCAAAACTCTTGATGTAACATTTAGATAAATCTAATCATAAAATAAACAAGAAGGAAGTTAATGGGGTAAATAGATTATTAGAAAACCTAGACATGATAGATTTATGGAGGAAATTGAATGGGGTTAGAAAGGAATATACTTTCTTTTCTGCAGTACATGGCCCTTAGATAAAAATTGATCATGTACTAGGGCATAAAAACCTAATAATCTATTGCAGAAAGGCAGAAATAGTGAATACACCTTTTTCACATCATAATGCATTAAAAATCTCATGCAATGTTGGACCACGACAATATAAACCCAAAACTAAGGAAACTAAATAACCTAATCTTAAAGAATGAATGGATCAAACAACAAATTATAGAAAGAATTAATTACTTCATCCTTGCTAATGACAATAATGAAACAGCATACCAAAACCTATGGGATACACTCAAGGTGGCTGTCAGGGGATATATTATATCTTTACATGCTTACATGGAAAAATCAGAGAAAGAAAAATCAGTGAAGTAAATATGAAACTAAAAAAATTTGAGAAAGAACAAATTTAAAAACCCCAAATAAGAAATTCTAAAACCTAAAGGAAAAATTAATAAATTTATAAGCAAGAAGACTATCCAACTAATAAATAAAACCGAGTTGGCTTTATGAAAAAAACAATAAAATTGATAAGCCTGAGGTCAATCTGATTTAAAACAAGAAAGAAAAAACCAAATTGCTAGTATCACAAATGGAAAAGGTGAACTCACCACCAATAAGGAGGAAATTAAAGCAATAATTCGGGAATTATTTTATCCAACTCTATACCAATAAATTTGGTAATCTAAGTGAAATGTATGAATATTTACAAAAAATATGTTTCCCATGTTAAATGAAGAGGAGATTAAATACCTAAAAAAACCCTATCTCAGAAAAAGAAATTCAACAAACTATTATTGAACTCCCTAAGAAAAAAATCTCCAGGGTCAGATGGATTCCCAAGTGAATTCTATAAAACATTTAAGGAACAATTGGTTCCAATTCTATATAAACTCTTTGGAAAAATAGGTGAAGACGGAACTCTGCCTAACTCTTTCCATGACACCAATATGGTTCTGATAGCTAAGCTAGGAAGAGTAAAAAGAGAGAAATAAAATTATACACCTATCTCCCTGATGAATATAGGTGCAAAAATCTTAAATAAAATCTTAGCAAAATGATTACAACAAGGATAATACATTATGACCAAGTAGGATTAAACCCAGGAATTCAGGGTTGGTTCAATATTAGGAAAACTGTTAGTATAATTAATTGTATCAATAACACACCTATCTAAAATCATATATGAATAGATGGTGAAAAAGCTTTTGACAAAATACAGCATCCATTACTACTAAAAACACTACAGAGTGTAGGAATAAATTGATTGTTCCTTAGAATAATAAACATTATCTATCCAAACTTGTCAACAGGCATTATATGCAGTTGGGAATAGGCTAGAGGCATTCCCAAAAAGATCAGGGGTGAGACAAGGGTGCCCATTAAAACCACTACTATTCAATATTGTATTAGAAATGCTAGCTTCAGCAATAAGAGAAGAAAAAGAAACTGAAGGAATTAAAATTAGGAAGGAAGAGAAAAAACTCTCAGTCTTTGCAGATGGCATGATGGTATACCTAGAGAATCCCAAAAAATCATCTAAAAACCTATCAGAAATAATTAACAACTTTAGCAAAGTCACAGGATAGGAAATAAACCCTCATAAATACTCAACATTTCTATATATTGCTAGCAAGATCTAGCAGAGAGAGCTAGAAAGAGAAATCCTATTCAAAGTAACTTCAGACAATATAAAAATACCTGGGAGTCTACCTGACAAGGCAAACTCAGAAATTTTTTGAAAACAATTACAAAACACTTTTCACACAAATAAAATCAGATTTAAATAACCAAGCAAATATCAACTGTTCATGAATAGGTCAAGATAACATAATAAAAATGACCATTCTACCAAAATTAAACTGCTTGTTTAGTGCCCTACCATGAAAATTTCCAAAAAACAATTACTTAATGAGTTAAAAAAAGTCAGTAAGTTCTTATGGAGAAATAAAAAGTCAAAAATTTCCAGGGATTTAATGAAAAAACTGCCAAAAAGTGGCTTAGCCCTACCCAATCTAAAATTACATTATAAAGGATCAGTCATCAAAACTGTCTAGTATTGGCTAAGAAATAGAATGGTAGGTCAGGGAAATAAACTAGGTACAATAGCAGGAAATGATTATAATAATCTTTTGATAAATCCAAAGTGTCTAGTTATTCAGATTAAAAACTCTCTCTTTGATAAAAACTGTTGGGAAAATTGGAAGGTACTATGGCAGAAACTTGGATTAGACCAACACCTCACACCCTATACCAAGATATGATCAAAATGGGTACAGGATTTAGACATAAAAAAGTATTATAGGCAATCTAGGAGATCAAGGAATGGTTTACCTGTCAGATCTATGGAAAGGGAAGTAGTTTATGGCCAAGGAAGAGATGAAGAACAACATTAAAAACAAACTAGATAATTTTGATATCATTAAATTAAAAAAGCTTTTGCACAGACAAAACCACTGTAACCAGGATCAAAATAATGTAATAAATTGAGAAACATTTTTTACAACTTTCATTTCTGATAAAGGGTTCACTTCTAAAATGGACAGAGAACTGAAACAAATTTTCAAAAACACAAGCTATGCCCCAATTGAATAATGGTCAAAGGATATGTAAAGAAAATTTACAGTTGAAGAAATCAAAATGATCCATAGTCATATGAAAAATTGCTCAAAATCACTTCTTATTAGAGAAATGCAAATTAAAGCATCTCTGACTTACCTCTTCACACCTCTCAGATTGGCCAAAATGACTAGAAAGGACTGATCAATGTTGGAAACAATTTGGGTAATCTGGGACACTAATACATTGTTGGTGGAGCTGTGAGCTCATTCAATCTTTCTAGAGACCAATTTGGAGTTACACCTAAAGGCCCACAAAAATGAGCATACCCTTTTATCCAACATTACCACTACTGTGACTATTCCCTGAAGAAATTATGAAAAAGGGCAAAAACATCACTTATACAAAAATACAATAGAAGCCCTGCTTGTGATGGCAAAGAATTGGAAATTAAATAAACGTCCTTCAGTTGGGGAATGGATTAACAATGTGATATATGTATGTCATGGAATACTATTGTTCTATTAGAAACCAAGATTAATGGGAATTCAGGGAAGCCTGGAAGTATTTGAATGAACTGATGCTGAGAGAGTTGAGAGAAACTAGAACATTGTACAACCTAATAGCAACATGGGTATGATGGTCAATCTTAATGGACTTGCTCTTTTCTTCAGTGCAAAAACCAGGCACAATTTTGGGGTATCTTCAATGCAGAATACCATCTGTATCCAGAGAAAGAATTATGGAGTTTGATCAAAGACCAATGAGTATTAACTTTAATAAAAAAAAAAAAACTTTATTTTATTTTGTAATTTTGCTACCTCTTATACTTTATGTTTTTTCCCTAAGGATATGATCTCTGTCTCATTACATTCAACTTAGATCAATGTATGCCATGCAAACAATGCAAAGACTAACAGACTGCCTTCTGTGGGGGGTGGGGGAAGGGAAGCAAGATTAGCGGGGAAATTGTAAAATTCAAAATAAATAAAATCTTTCTTTAAAAAGAAACAGAGTAATTGATCAGTGAATCAGGATAGGTTCAAAAGAAACAATATTAAATAACTACAGTAATTCACTGTTTGGCAAACCCAAATTCCAGTCACTGGGATAAGAATGCATTATTTGACATAAATTATTTGGAAAACTGAAAAATAGTATGGCAAAAACATTTCATAGATCCAAATCTCACACCCTATACCAAATTAAGATCAGAATGGGCATAGGAATTAGACATAAAGAGTGACACCATAGATAAATTAATAGACCAAGAAATTATCTATCAGATCTATAAAAAGGTGATAAATTTATGACCAAACAAGAATTAGAATATATTATAAACTGCAAAATGAATGATTTTGACACTATTTAATTAAAACATTTTTGCACTAATAAAATTAAAAGGAAAGCAGAAAGCTGGGAAACAATCTTCACCAACTTGCAGTTCTGATAAAGTTCTCATTTGTAAATTATATAGAGAACTGCATCAAATTTATCAGGCTGCAAGTCATTCCCCAATTGATAAATGGTCAAAGGATTTGAATAGACAGTTTTCAAATGAAGAAACTAAAGCTATGTATAATCATATGCAAAAATGCTCCAAATAATTATTTATTAGAGAAATGTAAATTAAAACAACTCTAAGGTATCATCTCATACCTATCAGATTAACTAAAATGACAAAAAGGGAAAATTATTAATATTAGAGAGGCTTGGCGATGATTGGGACATTGCTGCATTGGTGGTGTAGGTGTGAATGGATCCAACCATTCTAGAGAGCAATGTGGAATGCCCAAAGAATAAAACTCTTCACACCTTTTGACCCAGCAATTCAAATTCTAGTCCTATATCCAGAAGAAATCATAAAAAATGGGGAAAGTACCACATGTTCCAAAATATTCAAAGCAGCTCTTTTTGTACTGGCAAAGAACTGGAAATTGAAGGGATGCCCATCTATTAGGGAATGTCTAAACAAGTTGTGGTTTATAAATACTATGGAACATTATTGTTCTATAAGAAAACACAAGTGGTTAGACTCTAGAGATGCATGTAATGAGTTAAGAATCTAATGCTGGGAAAAAGGAGCAGAAAACCAAGAGAAAAATTTACACATTAATAACAGCATTGTGAGTTGATCAACCTTAATGGAAGCAGTTCCTCTCAGCAGTACAGAGAGCTATGGACAATGCTATTCCATCCAGAGAAACAAAAACAGAAGAAAACCAATCCAAACTAAAAAAAAAATCCTCCAGAAGCTGATGAACAGTACATTCACTTTTTAATAAAAATATTTCATTTATTTCTTTCCCTTAATCCTAATTCCTCATACCAAAAATAACTAAACTGTAAACATGTTTAATACAAATGTGTACATACAAAATTAACCTGACTACCACTGAGGGGAGGGGGATTGGGAAGGGCAGGTAGAAGGAAATTTTGTAACTTAAAAATATACATAGGCATATGGATGAATGCTGAAAACTTTAACAACATATATTTGGAAAACTAAAATACCAATTTTTAAAAAAAGAGAGAAGTGACTTGGAGGAAGGATTAGGGATTGTCCTTTCCTTCTGGCAAGCAATATCTGCACCAGGAAAGTGATGTCAGGTTCTGAAGAGAAACTTTATTTCATTTCTTCATTTAGAAGAAGGGTTATCTATAAGTCTCGAGGATTAAGACATCATTCTCATGATTAGCCTCAGAAGAAATATGTTATATAGTAGATAAAAAAGATGAATTTTATTTTGACAATGTGTACAGTAAATTCTCATCAGGGATGGGGATAGGATCATGACATAAAAGGATTAAAAACTGGGAGTAGGGTATTTGGGAGAATAGAGATCATATAGGAATTTTATAAATAAGGAAACTGGGGTACCAAAGATTAAGTAACTTTTTCAAGATCATACAGGTCACACTATCACCTACTGAAATTGTTATTCCCAAAGTCAATGCAACTAACTAAGGAGAATGTGGATTCTATACCATATTTGTTTAAGTAAGTAGGTTTGACCCTTCTTTAGAATATGTGAAAATACATGTCCTAAGAGAATATACCATATATACATACATATATATATATATACTTATATGTGTGTATGTGTATAAAATATATTTTAGTGGACATATATAATTTTCAATAAAGATATCTTCATCTAATTTACACAAACTATATTTATATGTGATATATGCATAAACAAATATATACATACATGTATACACACATATGCTAAAACAATAATACATAAATATTATATTTAATTTATATATAAACATAAATATCAAAATATACTATATATAAATATATAATTATGTACATTACATCAAAATCTTAATTTAATGTCTCTTGGAATATAGCCTCTGTTTTTGAGGACTATTCCATTCCTTTCTGGATTTCCCTCTGCTTCCCATTCCCCCTTCCCCTTCCTCTCTCTCTCTCTCTCTCTCTCTCTCTCTCTCTCTCTCTCTCTCTCTCTCCCTCTCTCTCCCCCCTTTCTTTTTGTTTCTTTCTCCTTTGCTCCCTTTCCTTCCATTTCCTTATCTCCTTCCCTTCTCTCAGTATTTTCTGTTTCTCATTTTTCCTCCTTTCTTCCTCCTTTTCTCCATCTCCCAGTCTCTGTATATACATATATGTCAAGCTTTACATTTGCAAATAGGTCTACTGTGATGGGAAAGGAAAGAAAGATCATGTCACTCAATTCAGTACATATACAAAACTGGTAAAAAAGAAAAAATTTGAGTATCTTTACTACTTATTTTCCCCCAATAAATCAATTGGATGGTGAGACTCTACATGAGTCAAATAACCTGATATGTTTTAGAATTTAATTTTTTGTTATACTATTAGAGGTATAATTTTGTATGAGGTCATTTTTAATCAATATTTTTCAGTTAACCAAAAAAACTATCTTTCCTCCATTATAACTCTTGCAATACTTTAATTTTAAAGTCAAATTAACTTGTAATTTTAAAAGCTTTATCCCTTAATTCCAGTATCTGAATTGGATGTAGGTTTGTATCTGCTTAACTTATTACTGAAACCTATTTTCCAATTTCTGAATTTCTGCCCCAAGCACCAAACCTAGAATCAGGAAGATATGAGTTCAAATCTGGCCTCAGATACTTAATAGTTATATGATACTGGGTAAATCCCGTAATCCCTATTTGCCTCAGTTCCTTATCTGTGAAATGTGGATACACTGGAGGAAGAAATGGCAAACCACTCCGGTATCTTTGCCAAAAAAAACTTCATGAACAAAACCTATGTGATCATGTAGAGTCCGACAAGACTAAACAACAACAGCAAAAGAATTGTTACACTTGCAAGCTGCCAAAATGCCAAATGCAGTTAAAACTAGATCATAATGTAGTTGAGATATGCTTAGCAAAATAAATAATAATGCAAAAAATGTAGAAAATATTAATTGCTGATTTTCTAATTCAATGTGTAAGTTCACAAGGATCATTCCAAATTGCAAAGAACACATTAAGAGAGAAAAGTAGGATTAAATCCAGAAACTACATTAACACCAAATAATCCTAATATGTGTATCTCAAATAAAAGCACTTTCCATACTTTCAGTATCAGGAGGCTCAAACTCCTCACCTTTACTGGCTGTCTTGCTTCATTGGCACAGTATTGCAAGATAGGAAAGAGATAGATTATTCCCAACCTATCTGATGGCCTCATGGAAGGCACCACACCTGAATATCTGAGTCACCAACATCATCATTGGAATGCTAGGTTATCGGGAATTTCCTGATGCTATTTCTGATTCAGATGGATGTGTTCTTCACAGGAACTGGGCTGTCAAGGTATTGCTGAAACAGTCCTAAGTCTGGTTTTGGTAAAAGAGGGGGAAAAGAAACCAATGTCTTCAAATGTCAATGGGTCTTAAAAATGCCTTAAGAAAATCTTTTAACTCAGTAACCATTTGTTTCCTCTACTTTTTTTTCTACTCAGGTTTCCTCAGTCCTTTCAAAACCTCTGACCTGAGAGATAACCCCACAAATTTTGCACATTAGAACAGGTTGTCTCATTAGTACTGAAGCCTTGTGGGAACTTGCTGGACCAGGATAAGCTCCTTACAATATCAGATAACTGCAGGACTATTTCAAATTCTCTCTTTAGTTTACTAAATTTGTGGGGTTTTTATTTTATTACCATCTCTTTACATATTTCTTCCTTTTACCTATATTCTCAAACTCAAGGTTACTTAAAAAACAAACTCTAAGCCTGAATTGTACAACTAACTTCCCCTTTTCTAGCTAGAGTCAAAGAGATGGAGTTTTAGGATAATACCAAAGATTTGAATGTGTCAATATGAGCCCAAAGAAATTTATCAGAGCCCATTTTATCATCTGTTTGATATGAGACATTATAGGGGCAATATAATAAAAGGTTATCTTCTTTTCTGGATTCTGGGATCATCCAGTCTATGGTTCTTTTGGTATTCCTAAAATCATTGAATTTGTGGAGGCTAAAGAGATAGCTCTCCAAAATGCTCAGAAAATTTTGAAGAAACTTGGAGGTTAGAGACTTTTCTTTGTCAAGCCACATGAACAAGGATAATTCTCCTTCTCTTTTATGTGTCTCCAAATCCTCCATTAATTCTTTTCATGAAGTAAAGCAAAGCAGCAAAGTGGTACAGTGGCCTTGGAATCAGGAGGACAGGATTTTGAATCCAACCTCAGACACTTGACATTAAACTGATTGTGACCTTGGGCAAGTCCCTTAAACCTGAGTGCCTTGAATTCAGGACCATCTCCAATCCTCCTGATCCACATCTGGTCTCTGGATCTAGATGATTCTAGAGGAGAAAGTGAGGCTAGTGACCTAGCACCCTAATAAATTATAGCACCCCTTCACTCAAACCCAATTCAGACATCACCTCCCTGATGTCATGGTCTTATTTGATAATGGACAAACATTATTATTGTGAGGTAAAAAAAGGATTCCCTGGATACAATTAATATACTCTTGAGATCTTTCTAGAAGAAAAGTGGAAAGAAAAACAAGAAAAATATTCCTTTTTTGCTGGCAGACATAACAACATCTCTAGAAGGAATATTTTCAGTTCACTAAAGAACCAGCTGATTAATCTTCGAGAAAAGTCCTTATCAGTGAAAGTTATCCTCTAGAAGGTAACAAGAGATGATTCCAAAACAACTAATGTATCTGGGTAGGGAGGGGAAGATTCCAGTATCTGAGGCTTAGTAATAAACAGCAGGGTATAGGACCAACTTCAGCATCAGGGAAAACTCTTTATAGAATCACAAAGGCATAAAATAAAAAAGGGAAAAGGGGGGAAAAGCATTGTCTTTCATTCTAGAAGATATGGGTTAAATCCTGATTCTGTTTTTTACCACTAACATACCATAAGAAGTTTACTCTTGCTCATTGAGACTCAGTTTCTTGATTGATAAAATCAGGGCATTGGACTAGATGGTCTCTGTGGTCCCTTCTAGCTCTAGATTTATAATGCTATGATAAAGATATCTTTAGTCTTCTCAATAGGGAATCATTGATCATTTAAACAGGATCTACTGGGTCAGGTTTTCAAAAGTCCTAACAAAATGTTTGCTATGTTTTAAGATTATCAATTAAATCAGGGAATTTTCCTGAACAGTCTACTATAAAATCTTGTAGTAAGATTTATCACATTACTTCAGGTTCAGCTTATCCAAGGTATTCAAAAAATTATGAAAGAATGAAAATTAATTCATGAAAAATTTACTATGTTTTGATCACTATGCTAATCACTAAAGATACAAATACAAACAAGTCAATCTCTGCTTTCAATAAATTTATATTCTAATGAGAAGAAATAGCACATAAAGCAAAATTAGAAGGGTAAATGTTCATAGTTTAGTGGAAACTTGGTTTAGAAATGGTCAGGCAGTAATATAGTAGGCTGATTTTAGACAAAACAAAATAAAATTTTATCTATCAAAGGCCAAGGATGGTTAAGTCTGATCATCCTCGAATCAGAGGCATCTGGGAAAAAAGATTTTATTGAAAGATCAATTTGACATCTTTGCATAGTAGAAAGAACTTAAACATTAATCAAAAGACCTGGATTCAAATCATTGGTGACACATATTAGCTGTTTGACCTGAGCCAAGTAAGTTAATTTCTTCGAGTTATACTTTCTTCCTCTAAAATGCTAAGAATGAGAATTTTGTAGCCCATGGATTTCTGAGGATTCTAAATCTTACTCCATGTTCCAGGATAAGTTGTGGATTATCCTCTTGCCTCAGTTTATCTAGATAGAATTCCTTCTTGAGCAATTCATTCTAATTTAAAGGTCTTTTAACCTTTCATCTTTAAGTGATTGAGGCAAGTTCTCAACTAGTGTATCAATGCTAAAATGGACTGATATACTTTCGAATCTACCTTTACATTCCACAATAATACAATAAAATAACATTTATTAAGTACCTATTAGCTTACACTGGCATTCAAATAATAAGATAAATAGTTCCTGACCTGATTACCATATGTTGAGTGAAGACAACAACCAAATGTGGCATAAAGAGGGTAGAATAGAATCCAGAAAGTATAGCTGATGGGAAATGATGAGTTCACTGTGCTTCTGAGTCTAGTTCATCCAGAGGTTGTAAAAGTAGAATATAACAGTGTAGTTAAAATGCTTTGTTAACATCACTGTGATTCTTCAGATACATATAAACTATTGCTCTTATTATGTTATTGAATTTCTTACAAAATTTACTTAAAGATAATAATGTCTTTAAATTTAACAAAATACTGGAAAACACACATGGGGCAGATACCTGAAAATAGAATCATAGTTTGAAATGCCTTTATGTTTTGAAGAACCATTGAATAGACCTTTATAATAATTATTATTTAAAATTTTGTATATATATTGATTAGGGAAATTGGTCAATAATTTTCTTTCTGTTTTTTGACTTCTGGTTTAGGTATCAGTTCCATATTGGTGTTATAAAAGAAAATTGAAAGTATTCCATTTATTTTTCCCCATAGAGTTTATTTAGAACTAATTGTTCTTTGAATGCTTGGTAGAATTCACTTGTGTATTCATTTGGCCCTGGAGATTTTTTTTCTTAGAGAATTTATTTTTATGTCTTGTTGAATTTCTTTTTCTGAAATGAGTTATTTAAGTATTTGATTTTAAACTTCTTTTAACCTAGAAAGTTCATATTTTTGTAAATATTCATTCATTTCACTGTCAAATTTATTGTTATAAAATTAGGTAAAATAGCTCTGGTGTATTACTTTAATTTCCTTCTCTTTGGTGGTTTATTCACTTTTTTCTCATTTGATCCTGATAATTTGGTCTTCTTCATTCTTTTTTATTTAAAACAAATTAACAACAGTTTATTTAATTTTTTCATAAAACCAACTCAGTTTTATTTATTAGTTCAATAGTTTTCTTATTTTGAACTTTATTAATTTCTCCTTTGGTTTCAGAATTTCTAATTTGGTATTTAATCGGAGATTTTAATTTGTTTCTTTCTCTAGGTTTTCATTTAGTTGCATGCACAATTTATGAATTTCCTCTTTCTCTATTTTATTCATGCAAATATTTAGAGATATAAAATAACCCCTATGGACTGCTTTGGCTATATCCCACAAGTTTTGATAATTTATCTCCTTATTGTCATTATCTTGATTGAAATTATTATTTCTATTATTTGTTTTTGTTCTTTAAAATTTGATTATTCAGTTTTCAACAAATTTTAGGTCTATCTCTCCATGGCACTTTATTACATGTGATTTTTATAGAATCATGATCTGAAAATCATGCATTTAATTTTTCTGCCCTTCTGTATTTGATTTTGAGATTTGTTTGCCCTAATAACATTAACAATTTTTGTAGAGGTGACATGTACCACAAAAGAAAATGTATATGCAGTTTTCTCCAGAGGTCTATCATATCTAACTTTTCAGAGATTCTATTCACCTTCTTAAATTCCTTCTTGTTTAATTTATGATTATATTTATCTAATTCTGAGGGGAGATTGAGGTCCTCCATCTGTACAGTTTTGTCTGTGTCTTTCTGTAACTCATTTGGCCTTCTATGAAATTGGATATTGCCCTTGCTACATACATGTTTTAGTATTTAAATTACTTCATTTTCTATGATAGCTTTTAGGAGGATGTATTTTCCTTCCTTAATCCTTTGAATGAGATCTATTACTGCAGTTGCTTTTCCTGAGATAAGGAATACTACCCCTGTGTTTTTCTCTTCAGCTGAAGTATAATCTATTCTGCTCCAACCTTTTCTTTTTACTCCCTGTATCTCCCTCCTTCAAATGTGTTACTTATAAAGGATTAAGGTTTGTTTTTTTGTTTTGTTTTGTTTTAGTTTTTGTAAGGCAATGGGGTTAAGTGGCTTGCCCAAGGCCACATGGCTAGGTAATTATTAAGTGTCTGAGTTCGGATTTGAACTCAGGTACTCCTGACTCCAAGGCCAGTGATCTATCCACTGTGCCACCTAGCTGCCCCTGGGATTAAGATTTTTTATCCACTCTATTATACACTTCTGTTTTATGGAAGAGTTCATCCCATTCATATTCACAGTTATAATTACTAACTCTTCACTACACTCAACACTATCTCCCCTGTTTGTACATTTACCTTCCTTTTACCTTCTCCCACCTCCCTAGGGTTTTACTTCTGAGTACTGCCTCCCTTAATCTGACCCTATTCTATTCCCTCTCTTCATTCTTTCCCCCTCCTAATACCTGAAAGGTAAGATAAATGTCTAATCTCACTTGAATGAATGTGTTATTCTCTCTTTGAGCCAAATCTGATGAGAGTAAAATTCAATCAGTTCTCACTTCCTTGTTTCTTTCCCTCTACTGTAATAGGTCCTTTGTGACCATTTAGGTTATATAATTTATCCCATTCTGGTTCCCCTTCCTCCCATCCCAATACAATCCCCCCCCATTTTTAATATTTTGTCATCAATTTATGTCCATACCTCCATCCTAAATATATTCCTTCTAATAGAGATACAATTCTCAAGAATTAAAAGATTCTTCCTCCCATGTAGGGATCTAATTAGTTTAATTTCATTGAATAGCAGTTTTCTTCTTCCCCCATTTACCTTTTCATGTATTTCTGGAGTGTTCTGTTTGAAGATCAAATTTCCTGTTAGCTCTGGTCTTTTCCTCTGGAAAGTTTGAAAGTCACAAATATAATTAAATGTCCATCTTTTCCCTCAAAAGAATATGCTCAGTTTTGCTGGGTAGATGATTCTTGTTTATAATCCAAGTTCCCTTTTCCTCCAGAAATTCTTATTCCAGGCTCTTAGATCCTTTTGCAGCCAGGTCCTATGTAATCCTGACTGCATTTCCTAGGTATTTGAATTACTTCTTTCTGGCTTCTTACAGGATTTTCTCCTTGATCTGATAATTTTGGACTTGGCCATAATATTCAATCTGGGAGTCCTTTCAGAAGGTGATTGGTGAATTCTTTCAAAGATTATGTTGCCCTCTGTTTCCAGAACATCAGAGAAGTATGCCTTTATGATTTCCTGATGAATGTTATCCATTTTTTTGATCATGACTTTCAAGTAGTACAATAAATCTTAAATTATCTCTCCTGAGTCTATTTTCCAGATCAGTTGTTTTACCATTGAAATGTTTTACATTTTCTTCTGTTTTATTTTGTTTAACTTGTTCTTGGTATCTCCTAGAGTCATTAGCATCTACTATTTTTCTTCAAGGAGTTATTTGCCTCTCATTTTCCATTTGATCAATTCTATTTTTAAAGGAGCTCTTATCTTTTTCCATTTGTCCAATTATGTTGTTGAAGGAATTATTTTCATTTTGCATTTTCCCAATTGTATTTTTAAAGGATATGTTTTCTCCTGTCACTTTTTGCTGCAAGATTTTAATTTACTTTGGGTTTTTTTGTTCTTATTTTTTCCCAAGGCAATGGGGTTCAGTGACTTGCCAAGGGTTACATAGCTAGGTAATTATTTAAGGGTCTGAGATTGAACTTGAGCTCAGGTCTTGCTGAATCCATAGTCTAGGCACTGGATTCTATGTACTGCCCCATCTAACTGCCCCAAGATTTTAATTTTCTATTGCCTTTTCTTTCCAAATGTTTCCATTTGATTTTAAAATCCTTTATGAACTCTTCTAGAAACCAATTCACCTTTTCCTCCAAAGTTTCATATGTAGTGCCCCTTCTTCCCTCCTTTTCTGAGTTAACCTTTTGCACAAGGTCATGTTCAATAGATCTTGCTTTTCTTTGATTTTTCTTTTTCATGTTGGGATTTGCTACTGGGCCCTATCCCAAGGTTGTTATATTGGGGGAGTGGCTCATTTACCAACCTTTGGTGGTTAGCACCACAGAGACTTGCTTATTGACCTGGTTCTGTCCATGTTAGAAATTCAGTGGTCTTACCAGTAAGGAACACCATAGGCTCTCTCTATGGACCAACAATGCTGCTGTCAGCACTGCTATCAACTACTCAGGGAGTGAGTTATTGGGAAAGGTGGGAACACCTGGGGCTATCTCTAGGCTGACTGTACCAGGGAACATTAGGCCTCTAGGTTGGGAATGTCAGGGGTCCACAATTTAGATGAGGCAGTCCAGACTAGCTTCACTGGTGAATAGGGGTTCTGGGTAACCAGGTCAGAATGACAAATCTCCACTGGTGACTCCTCAACAGGTGAGGATCTCAGGTTAGTCCCAGTCTCTCCCTCTCTCTCGTGCACTGGATTTCTGTTCTCTGCTCTGGGTACACTCACACTCCTGCTGGAAGATGTTCCATTGTGTTGTTTGGGGCATTCTTTCCTCCAAAATCTGTTAAGAGACTTGATTAATATTGTTTCTGAGGCAAATCAAATTCAGGAGAGCTTAAGAAATTTCCTGACTTCTCTCAGTCAGTTCCTACTGAAACAGTAGGAAGTGATCTGAATTTGGAATTAGAAAGACCTAGATATAAATTCTAGTTCTTCTACTTCTTTCCTCTGTGATTCTGTGTCTTTGTGTCCTTCGCTAGAAAATTAAAAAAAAAATGACTCAATATCTCTAAGATCATTTCTGACACTAAATCTATGAATCCACTCATTTTACAAATGAAAGAATTGAGGCCCAAGGTTAAATGCTTTATTCAGGATCACAGAATTAGTTGTATATCAGGAAACAAAACTCATCCTTCCTGACTTTTGGTTCCCTTTCCTTTCTAGTATATTAAACTGATCTTTTCATAGAATCCTTGCCCCTCACCAAGGTGATTTACCATCTAAGATAAGCTATTTTTTTTAAAAGAAAATTTGTTTATATCCCTTGAGATACTTCTACTTACTCTGAAGGGAGAACCAGAAGCCCAAAGTTCAGTGATAATCAAGATAATCCACAAAGTGGACCTAAATGCTGATAGACGAGACTGTACGTATATCATGTGTTCTGTTTTGTGAGCATTTTTTGTAGTATCCTTCAATAAGAATCAAATGGAGATAAAAAATAAACAAGGCTATATCTCCATTTCACAATGGAAATTGAAGAACAGAAAGTTTGAGGCACCTGCCCTAGGTCATCCAGTGAGTAAATGGCAAAACTGGAAAACCCAGTTGAAAAAAAACCAACCTTTTCCATTCCGCATAAAGTTCAATACAATAAAATATATTACAAGAACACTCTAATTTTATCATAAAATCCCAACAAATAATTATTACATAAAGACTAGGGCAACTAATCTTTTATAAGTTAAAAAGCAAATAAATTGGTCCTAGTCATAGTAACCCTGTGGTACTCTTCCTAAAAATTAGCTGCATATTACAATCTGTATATTTACTACACTATTACAATAATTACAGTTCAACTGTAGAATTCTTTCATACCAAAGCTAAATTTACTATGGTAATTTCTGTTCTGTTTCCTCTTTTGCATAATTTCCAGAATATAATAAGTATAACTTTAGATTTGAAGTATGAAAGCTTCATATCTATTATTTTTTAACTGCCATTAAATGATTTGCAATTAAGGAAGGATGTTTAAAAAAAGAACAAAACAGGCATCCACTAAGACTGTGCACTAGTTCATGGGAGTCCCAAAAGAAAGACTAAGAAATACAAATAAATAAATTAATAAATGAACAATGTAAAAACTGTTTTTAAAATATACTGGATTTAAAAGATATCCTCAGAATTCACTTAACAATTCATTTTACAACTCCCTAATGTACTTATCTAGTAACAGTGTATATGAGTTACCTATCTTCATTTTTTCTTAATATTCTATAATATAAGTTCTTTGAAGGCAGGGATCCTGACTTATCTAAGTGTGTTCTGTCTCTAGTTCTATAGAGCAAAAGCTTTTAAGTGTATATTTAAAGACTCACAGAATCAGAATTGGAAATGACCTCAGGGACTATACCTTATATTGTAATTAGTCCAACTTGTACCTTAATGAATGCCACTCTACAAGATTACCCACCAAACAGTCATGTCCCCTTTGATTGAAAACCTCTTCCAAGGCAAGCTAGAATGTGGATAGCTGCAACTGTTTGGAGTCTTTCCCTTATAGCACATCTAAGCCTTCCTTTGAAGCTTTTATCTATTTTCTTAATTCTCCAACGCTACACAGAACAAGTTTAACCTTTATCACCAACACACACACACACACACACACACACACACACACACACACATATACACACACACAGAGACATAGATAGATGATAGATAGATAGATATAGATAAATATATAGAAACATGATATGTACAAGAGTAATTGGAAGGTAATCTGAGAGTAAAAGCACTAGAAGTACAGGATATATCAAAGACATCTTGCAGATGGTAAGTTTGGGGCTGGATCGTAAAGGAATTCAACAAACTAAGAGGTAGTGGCAAAGAAGAAAAGACTTTCAGTTAATAAACATTCATTAAAAACTTACTTTGTTCCAGGTACAGATAAGATCAGGGGACAAAAAATTGGCAAAAGACAACCCTTGACTTCAGAGTTTACAAGAAAATGGGGGAATAAGTAGGTAAAAAAATGACATACAAGCCATTTCTGGTAAATAGGAAATTATTAAAATAGTGAAGCTCTAGAGATAATCCTAGGCAAGAGGAATAGTCATTTCAAAAGCACAGAAATAGGAGATGAGAGGTGGAAAATGGAATTTTATGTTCAAAAAATAACAATTAGATCTCCATAGCTGGGTCTAGAGTAGGGTAAAATTAAAGAAAATTGGACTAAGTAGGAAAGGTATAGGTTTGGGGATGTACATATAAGTAAATACAAAGCATACATTTATTAACTAGTTGAATATAGAGTATTGAACCCAGAGGGGATTGTCAAATACCTTCTGTTGAAGTTAATGCCTATGCTATACTTTGAAGGAATAAAGGGATTCTACAAACAAAGATTAAAAAAATAAATATGAAAGATCATCATTAGGGGAAAGTCAAGATGGTGAGAGATGGAATGCTATACTCCTGGAACAGTTAAGAGCTCAATGTTACTGGATTAGAAAGTGTGTTAAAAAAATATTCAAAAATAAAATTAGAGAGTTGGGTGGTGGATACTTTATACAGGACTTCAAATTTCAGGTTGAGGAGTTTGTATTTTGTCCTAGAGACACTAGGGAACCACTGAAAATGTTTGTTTATGAGAATGACATGTTCCTATCTGTGTTTAAGAATATCAATTTTGTTTACAGGCAGAGAGTGGTAAGACTGAAAGGAAAGAATGCAATTAGGAGATTGCTGTAATACACCAAGCAAAAGTGGATGAAAGCCTGATCCAGGGTAGAAACTATGAGTAAAAAAAAAGTATATGCATATGAGAAATGTTTTAGGGATAAACTGTTAAGACATTAGAATAAATTCCCTTCTGAAAGTAATAAGCTATGCATTTAAAAATCAAAAACATGAGACCCTCTGACCATACTTGAGTCATTGCCGCCATCATAATCCTGGAATATTTTTGGAATAAATAACTATTCCAAAATGCCAACAAACTTGTTAACTTTCTCATTTGCCTCAGAAGAAAAGTTATTCACTAAAATTTTCCCAACAAATAATTAAAAGAGTAGATCTCAAAGAAGTATCAGAGTAATTAGTGTTCGTCTGATCATTTATAGATATGTCTATGAAGACCTCATGGTCAGAACTGCTTGGTAGTTTCAACTTAATTGACTGAAGTTTCTTGAGTTTTCATGTTCAAAGGATTCTTACTTGAATAATCTGTAACTAAAAATTCAGATTCATGCCACACAGAAGCAGTTGATACAAGTTGATTGTTCCATAAAACTTGTTGGGAAGGCTATAAAGAATTAAATAAGAATTGATGACAAAGTCAACAAAGATAAAATTAAAATGTCGGTAGAAATCAATAAAGAAAACCCAGTACATTTTCCTTTCCTTTATTTCTTTCTTTTGAGAAAAGGGAAGAGTTGATCATTTTGCCTCACTTTCCTTTTGATTTGATTTTTCCCATGGCTTCCAACTCATTGAGTGTACTGGGAACAGCATTTTGAGTGTTACTATTATACTAATATTGTATACTCTATTATTATAAGATTACCAGGTTTAAGTATCCACCAATTTTTCCATAATAATTTCAAGAATAAATTTAAGCAATAAAGCAGGTTTACTCAAAACATGTCCCAGGAGCTTAGTGGTACATGGAATTGTTGTGCTTCCCTTTACTTAACACTAATCAGACATGAAAGAAATTGATTTTGCTCATTGATATCAATATTTTATGACTGTTAAGGCAGAAAAAAAGTATTTTTATGCTCACTTTTTTTCTGACATTTGGCTTTTATTGACAATTTTTGGAATTGTCTTTTCATATTCTCTGTCTGTCTTTGTCTGCATCTCTTTTTCTTATTCTTTTTTTCCTCTTTTTTTTCTGTTCCATTTGCCACATTCACCTCCTGCTACCACACTCCAAAATATCTCTGTCAGTCTTTCTTTGTAACAGCACTCCCACATCTTCCAAGTTCCTTGTTTGTCTGCCTTATGTCTTTTTAACAATTTGACAATGGCTCCAGAATTCAAATGGAACCTCATCCAACCTTCCCCTTTTCTTAGACTTTCTCTATTGGAACTCTTCTTATAGTACTTCCTGCAACCCACTTACTGCAAGTTATTATCAAGTGCACCTTCCAAATATCTTTAATGATCTGCTTTTTGACTACAGTCAACCTCCTCTAATAATATTTCTAAGAGCCTGAAAATGAAAGCAAGCTATAAATCTCAAATGTTACAAGTGTGAAACAACTCATTCATGTATGCTTGCCTGAATTTTTAGAACAAAAAAAAGAAAAGCCTGTGAGAGAAAATACCATGATGGAGAATATTATAAATGGCTTTTGCTAGAACTGAGTATTGCTTCTCAGTCTTTGGAAGCCTCTGACTATAAGTAAGCCAATTGTTTAGCATTGTTTGAAGTCAGTATGTATGGTTAAAAGTTCTATTTATTGCTCTTAAAATGAAGCAGCTATTAGAAAAGTATGGTGGGTAGGGGGAATATCAGGCTGTTTACAGTTTAACTATTTAATCTTAAACCCAGCTATTATTCTTTTTATATTTGTATCTCCACCCAACTCAGCTTTAATATATACATGTAATGCTCTCTACAAACCAGATCCATTTTTAATTGGCTCTGAAAATGTCAAATACAAACTAAGTAAATTTGAATGCTCAAAACAGACTAAAGGCTTAGCTACTATGGGCAGAAATAATGAGAGTCTGAAGACTTCTATCATTCTTCAAAAGTCAAAATGGAATTTCAGAAAATCAGAACCTTTCAGTGGACTGTGAGAATTTTTTGCTATAGGTAACAGCTGATTTATTTAACAATAAATTTATTTTACACAAAATTAACAAATAGTTATGCATTGCCTACTTTGCCATATACTTCTAGGGTTAGTTAACCTCCTTTGATTACATTGAAGGACTGCTACCTGATAATGAAAGGGTATTTTACATACCTCAAACAGAATAAAGCTCAATAAATATTTGTTGATAGGATTAAATTTGTTCCAAAATGTTTTGAGATTAGTAGCTTTTGTTCCAGTCTAATGAGAAAAAAAGCTTCTCTTGTTGACTCAGCCTGGTTTCTTCTAAAGAACCTATTTTCTATCAAGAGTAAGCAATAATATTCCCACCCAAGTTGTAGGTCTTGATTTTGAAAGTCTTCTCAGTTGAAAGATACTGTCAGGATTGGAAAAGGATTAGGGAAATCTGAATGGGATCTATTAAAAGATAGGTAGTAAAAGTAAGAAAAAAGAGGACCAAAGGGCAAGGGCAAGAGGACGCAGAATTTATTTTTAAAAAGCGTTTTTAAAGAAGATAGGCAAAGAATCTCTTTCCTGCTGTAATAGAAAGCTAAAATAATTACAAAAAAGAAAAAAAAAACTATTCACAGTAATTTGATAAAGCATAGGTCCATAACATAGACCCATCTCTATAAGCATTTCATCTCAAGAGTAATAATTTCTTTCTTGATTTTAAATGCAAAATGTCCACCAGTTAATATAAAGTAGGTTCTTCTATAACCAATGGATTCAGGAATGTTTAAAGTTAGCTTTAAGCAAATAATTGGTAATTACTGAACAAGATGATAATTAGTAATAATTACCATGCTTCAAAGAAATTAAAATACAGTGTAGGTTTATATCTTGATTGTTTTAAATAGGCATGACCTCTGGTTTAAGCAAACTAGGAACTACATCAAAATAAGTTTTTATACAGAAATTAAAATAGGTTCTTTTTTTTTGCTTTTGGGCAACAGATCACCTCCTTGGTCTTGTTATTTTCATCCATAAAATGATAGTATTGGAAATAAAAACATTTTTCTTCCTTAAAGGAAGACACTGAAATGTTCACCTGAGATATCAAATATGAGAGAGACAGAGAAAGAGAAAAAGACAGAGACAGTTGAGTGTGTGTGTGTGTGTGTGTGTGTGTGTGTGTGTGTGTGTGTGTGAGAGAGAGAGAGAGAGAGAGAGAGAGAGAGAGAGAGAGAGAGAGACTTTTTTAGATTCAGCAAGGTAGAGTATAAAGTGAGATAGCATGCTTTTGTTAATATTGTATAAAGGAACATTTACTCATGTAAATCATAGGCTTACTAGGAAGAAAGATTATTGATGTGTTCGCTCAACAAGTATTTGCCACTTCATCTAAAAGATTTCAAGCTAACAATGGCTTTGTTTACAAAACACAAAACAAGCAACTTGAATTTTCTATAATAATTTCAGTAAAAAAATATCATTTAATTAGTCATCTCTACTAGTAGGGTTTCATGGGGTCTTCATAAGCTCAAGTATGTACTTTCCTAAGTGTAAAGAAGCCAAGTTCCTCAATGTATAAAACACAAAGGAGCTGAGAGGAAGTGAGCTAAGGAAGATCAAGGCCTAGATTTACAGTCAGGAAGGTATATGTTTGAATTCCACATAAGATGACTATCAGCCATTTGTGTGTGAGTGTGTGTGTGTGTGAATATGACCAACAAAACCTATAGTTTTATCCTTGCACAGAACTCTTTCTATGAAATCATATTGGCACTTTAGGTATTAGAGAGTTAGTTGCTTGGAACAGTAAGAAAAAGATTAAGTGATTTGAAGAAGGTTACATATAAAATATGTGTTGTGTTTATATTTAAACTAGTTCTTCTAGATTCCAAGACCCATCCCTATGAAACTGCTTCTTTGTGTTGGTCAATGAAATATTTTCTCCTCACTATGAACTCCTATTAAATTTGATCTTATAATGTTTTTTGCTTGCAAAGCTAAACTATTTAATGAAATAAGATAGTAACAAATAATCTCCCACACTTTAAAGTTTGTGTTCAGTCTTCCAGGAATTCATTCTCAATGAAGAGAATGAATATGCATATTGATCATTCACAGGACAAATTCATATGGTGTCCTGGATATATGTAGATATTCATCAGGGGTCAGGAGTAGGGAGGTTGGGGGAAGGAGGGTCGGGGGAAAGAGTGGGATGCACTTCCGGAAATACATTTGGCCAGAGAATACATGTAAAGTAGCAACTGATAGGTCTTATTCTTTCAAGTTCTCAGAATCTTCAGGATATATTGTCATATTGTCAACCAGGTGTACTTCCCAACTAGCATCAGTTTCCATTGTTTACTTCTGTGATTTGGATTTTACCTCTAATACATTGATCATATCTGTTTCTCTTTGCCAGTATTACATCAATTCAAACATCTTCAGGATCACCCAAAGTGTATACCCTTGGGAATTCAGCAATTTAAAAAGTTTTCTTAAGTATAGGAGAGTTAAATGTCTTGTATCCAGTTCCATCACCATTTTTCTAAGCATCATGTATCATCTTCATCTAAGGCATTATCTTCAAACATACCTGCTACTCTACCCTCCAACTATAGAAGGGGAGAGTAAGGAGATCTTGCTGCTACTATTAAAAAGCCAGTCCTCAGTAGCAAAAGATCTTCACTTTAGTCAGCTTTATGTGTATATATATGCATATAATCTTTAATATTTTCAAATTATATTAAAATATTTTAAAATTCATTTTAAAAAATTGAGTTCCAAATTATCTCCCTCCCTCTTCTTGACTCTCCTTGAGAAGAGAAACAGCTTGATATCAATTATACATATGAAGCCATAAAAAATAGGTTTCTACATTTGCCATGTTGAAAAAGAAAACAGAAAAAAAAACCCCAAGAAACATAAAATATGGTTCAATCATCTTTCAGAGAACATCAGTTCTCTCTCTGGAGATACATAGCCTTTTTCATGATACATTCCTTTGAATTATCTTGGATCATTTTCTTTGTCTCAGCAGTAGCTAAGGTCTTCATAGTTAATCAATTTATGATATTGCTTTTATTATGTACAATATTTTCCTGGTTCTATTCATTTCAATTTGTATCACTTTATATAAATCTTTCCTGGAATTTCTGAAAGCATCCTGTTTGTCATTTCTTATAGCACAGTTATATTCCATTGCAATCATATATCACAACCTATTCAGTCATTCCCCAATAGTTGGACATCTCCTGTATTTCTTATTACTTGCCATCACAAATTCGAGTTGCTATAAATAGTGCCATACAAATTGGTCTTATCTTCTTTTCTCTCATCTCATTGGGATATGGACCTAGTAGTGGTATAGCTGGGTCAAAAAAATATTCACAATTTTATAACCCTTTGGATGTAGTTAGAATTATTTTCCAGACTGGTCAAATCAGTTCACAACTCCACCAAAAAGGGCAATAATGCTCCATTTTTTCCCACATTCCTTCCAGCATTTGTCATTTTCCTTTTCTTATCATGTTAACCTGTCTGATTGGTGTGAGATGCTACCTCAGAGATTTTTTTTAAATTTGCATTTCTCTAACAAGTAATGATTTAGAGCACTTTGTGTTACTATTGATAGCTTTGATTCTTCTGCTGAAAACTGATTATTTATACCCTTTGACCACTGATCTACTGGGGGATGATTCTTATGTTTATGATAAGTTTGGCCCTTATATATTTGAGAAATGAGACTTTATCAGAGAACATTTTGCAAACTATTTTCCCAGTTTTTTTTATTTTCCTTCTAATTTTGGTTGTAAAAGTTTTATATGCACAAAAGCTTCTTAATTTAACATGATCAAAACTATCCATTTTACTTCCAAGGATCCTCTCCACTCCTCTTGCTGTTCAACGACTCTTCCCTTATTCATAAGGCTGACTAGGACATTTTTCCTTGGTCCCATTATTTATTTATGACATTACCTTTTAAACTCTAAATCATTTGTCCATTTTGACCTTATCTTGATATGCAGTGTGAGATATTGGTTCATGTTCTTTTGCAAACTGGCTTCCAGTTTTTCCAGCAATTTTTGTCAAGTGGTGAGTTCTTATCCTAAAAGTTTGAATCTTGGGTTTATGAAGTACTAGATTACTAAGGTCATTTACTATACTAAATTTTTCCTTGAATTATTATGCTCTATTTTGCTAGCTAGGTTATTTGTGGTTGTAATCACAGCTCTTTTGCTTTCTAGATTATCATATTCCAAACTCTTTATTTCTTTAGCATTATTGCTAAATCTTGTGTGATTCTGACTATAACTTCATAATACTTGAATATTTTCTTTCTGGCTAGTTGAATTATTTTTTTCTTTGGTCTTGAAACTCTGAAATTATAGTATTCCTGGAATTTTTATTTTGGGATCTATTTTAGGTAGAGATCAGTGGATTATTTCAATTTCTAATTTACTTTGTAGCTCTTGGCACATGAGTAGTTTCCTTAATAATATTGTAAATATGATGTCTAGTATCTTTCTTTTATCATATCTTTCAGATTATCTAATAATTTCTAAATTGTTCCTCCTCAGACAATTTTGCAGGTCATTGGTTTTTACAATGAGATATTTCACATTTTCTTCTGCTTAATCTTTCTTTTAACTTTGTTTCATTGTTTGTTGTGGTGGTTATTGTCTGATAGAGTCATTAGGTTCCATTGCCCAATTCTAATTTTTAAGGAAATAATTTCTTTACTGAACTTTTGAACTTCTTTTATTTTTTTGGTCAATTGTGCTTTAAGTTATTTTCTTTATTATTTTGTGCCTCTTTTATAAAGGTGTTAATTATATTTTCATGATTTTCTTCCTTTGCTCTCATTTCTTTACATAATTTTTTCTCCACCATTGATTATGAAAATCATTTCTTAACACTTCCAGGAATTTTTATGTTTTTGCTCAATTCAAATTTCTCCCTTTTTGAACTTGCTTTTAGCTGTTCTGATTTTATTGTTTTCTGAGTTTGTGTTGTGATATCCATATGGTCAGGTTCTTTGTTGTTTTTATTGTGTGCTCATTTTTATACCCTGTTTCATGATTTTGAACTTCATATTTAAGTTGGGTTCTATTCATGATGAGAGTTCTATTCATGGTGAGGTATGTCAATCCTCAGGATTTTTTTTCAATACTGTTTTCAAAGCTAGTTCTGTGAGTTTGAAAGCATCCAAGGTGCTTTGATGATCTAGGGAGAGCTAGGGCCACTGCTCTCCTATTCTGTACTCCCTCTTTACCCAGGAAGAACCTCTGATCCCTCAGGATTGAAATTAATTCTTCTCCTCAGAGTCCATTCTCCTGTAGTGTCAGGAGTCATACTCTTGCTTAGGATCCCTGACCCCTTGTGACCAACAGTGCAATTTCTCCTTAGGGCTCCTCCTGCCCTTCAATTACTCCCCAGAAGTGGGCAAGAGCAGTGAAACTGCCTAGCATTAAGTCTTGCATTTCATGCTATCACTTTCTGACCAGTTGCAAAGTCCCCTTAGTATTTTTAGCTTGAGAGTAACTAAAGCTGCTGTTGGTTTGGTCATCACTACCTATTCCAACCACTGGAATTTTATCCACATGGGCTCTGTCTCAGATCTCACTTCTGACTAAAGTTATCAGTCTAGAAGAAATATCTCATTGTGATCTTCTGTTGGCTCTGTCACTCTAGAATCAAACTTGAGGAATTATTTTAAAATTGTTTGGAAGAGAATTTAGGAAGAGATAGTCTGATTGATTCCTCTGTTTTGCCATATTAACTCTATCCCTTGTAAGATCTGAGCTATTATTCTGTATTCAGGTTTCATTTGGTTCTGACTATAAATTTTAAATACTTAAATGTTCTGGAAAGTATATTTTAAATTATTTTAATTGCTTGAAGGGGAAAATACAGTTTGCATTTTAAAAATGCTGAAGTGCCTAATTAGAAACTGCACATATCAGCAGAAGTTAGGATTGGAAACCAACTCCTGACAAGATGACCAATATTAACAACAAAGACCATAAAGGATCAGAAATGATTCTAGTATATTAGGCAAGCCTACTCACTTCATGGTGCCTCCAGGGGGGAATCATTTAGAAACTGTTGGGTTTACTATAAATTGACAAAACAAAAAATTAGAGAGATCCATGTTATTAGGCATCTTAGCAAGAATTTACTGCACTAATGTGAGTGTAAAAAAACTGGTATATGAGAGAATAGGGTCATGCTTTTAAATAAGATTATCACAGTAATCCTTTGCTAAGAGATACAAATTGATATTATCTCTTGCCAGCATATAATACAGAAGGATTACAATTAAATTCTTTTATTTGTGAATAGAGTAAAAGGATATTTAAAGACTTTTCTTTTTTCTAGAAACCTTTAAAAATAATGATTCCTTAGAAATTTGTGTTCAGAAGTAGGAAGAAAGAGGATTCATGAAAATTCTCCACAGTTTCTCTATAGAGTGAAATGATATAATATTTGTAGAGATTCTACATAGTAGATGCTTAACAAATTCTTGTTATCTCTACACCATCCCTATTATTTTGATGCTTGTTTTCTGAAAGCAGTTAATAAAACACACAAAAAACTTGTGAGTCAAAGATTAAACCTGAAGTATCCATCATTTGATTATATTTAATTTTATTTGTAAGCTACAATTACTAATCAGCACTGTAAAATTCCAAATTATAAGATGTGTCTAAAGTAACCAACCTAAAGGAAAAAAGATCTATATAAATACATTCCTTCTAAAGATCGATATTTTATTTATCAAGCAATATAGCAAGACTTTTTTGTATTTAATAATCTAATGCTTTTCTTTTATAAAATTCCCATAAGCATACCGTATTGGATAAAGCATCAGTTTCAAAGAATTTTGCAAATATTTTCTAATTATTGAAGTTAATTACTCATCACAACTTTGTGAAATATATTTTTGAACATAAGTTTTATAAAAGATGGATATGTTTAAAAATCTATAGGGCTTTCATAAAATATCAAAAGATGGAAAATGACCTGATATAACCTTACGTGAAATTACATGACATGATATAAGAGAACAAAAGCAATGAAAAGATAGAAGGAATTTGTACTTCTCTTTCCTCTAATTTTCACCATTCATAAAAAAATCTCAAATACAATGTTTAAAATAACTTCTTGAGATGAACATGACTAATTTCAAAAATAGATTCTGTAATAAGATTTTTAAAATGTTTTCATCACCTTCATTTCCCCCAGTGTTCTTTCCCCTACTCTTCTCAGAGAACTAAGTCATATGTCTTTTTTAAAGATGGAAAAAAAGGAGAGATGGGGGGGGATAAGTATAACTGATCTATATACTGAAAAAGTCTGTAAATGTGTGCAATGTCTATCATTTGTGGACTTCATACCTCTGCAAAGAAATTGATTAGAATTATTTTCTTTTATCTCTTCTTTCCAGAAATACTTGTCCTTTACCACCTATGTAATTTTCATTTTGAAATTTTTGTGGTTGTTCTTCCCATTTATGTTCTTGTAGTCATTCTACATGTTTTTTTTTACTTTGCTCACATTGAATCAGTTCACACAGATTTTTCCATGTTTCTTTGTACTCATCATATTAGTTATTTTGTAGTAGCAATGTTTTTTTAAATGATTCCAGGTTAAATAAAATCCATTAATGAGCTCATTTCTTTAAGTTTATTCAGTGAAAATTACAAGTTTATTAAGGTAAGAAAAAATATGGATTAAACCAGTTCCTTGATGTTGCTCAAAGAAAATACCATGGTATTTCAATGTTCCACTTTTTAAATTGTGTTGTATCATGTATATGTATGAAATACATAACCCTTCATGACTGCCACTGACTCTTTGTCTGCCTTTCCAAAAAATGGCAATGTATATAGACTTTCTCTATTCAGAGCTAACAGCTTAATTGTCATTGAATTGCTATCCAAGGAAATCAAACAAATGAAGATTCAGCTTAAAAATAAATTTTAAAAAGATACTTATTTACTGAAAAGAATTGAACAATACAATCAAAATTGTTGATCTAATATATATATATATACATATATATACATATATGTATATATATATATACTCTAAATGCCCAATGCCCTCTTTGAAGATATCATAGTAGTGTTGAATTTCCAAATCACAGTATGAATTTTATGACAGAAAAAATGTCTAGATAACAGTATTTCAGGTAAGCATACAAATAAGAGGCAGTTTTCTGTCTGACAAATGAAATTCTCTCATCATCATCATTAGTATTATCATCATCATCATCATCATCATCATCATCATCACAATGTTAAACCATATTTAATCCAAGAAGTCCTGGTATAGAGCCAAATAATGCTGCAAAACATTTTCCTTACAATGATATTGTGAGGCAGATGTTTTAAATATTATTAGTACCACTGTTAAGATGAAGGAACAGAGGCTTATAAAGAATAAATGACTAATAGCCTAGGGTCACATAGTTAGCAAGTATAAGAACCAGTAATTGTATCTTCATACTCCAAGACCTTTCCCACTCCTCCCTGCAGAGATTTTGGTAAGAACATTTGGATAATTAGTGCCAGGGATTGAGTGAAAGGAAATAACTGTTTCAATTAAACACTGTATGGTTGGGTTAAGATATGGTTATAGTAAAAATAGTTTTTTTTTTCTTTAAATGCGGACATGTCAATCTCCCAGTGAAAGATTTGTGACCTCAGGCAAGTAGAAGTAGACTTGAAAGAATTTCTGAAAAGAAACATAAACATTTACCTCAGGATTTTGTATTCCATATTTTCTCTTATATTATTCTCTAAATAAGAGATAATATTCATGGATGCATATTAAGATGGATATATACATATTACATATATAATGCACTCAAACAGACCCCACTCATATATTGTACATTATACATATGTATATTTAACCATGCACACAAATAAATGCTTATTTGCATAAAACATTTAAATTCATTTGTGATTATACATGCATACCTATGTGGTGCATACCTGTATGTGTATATGTATATATATATATATATATATATATATATATATATGATATTTGTGCATAGAACTGAAAAATAGCACATGAAATGAAAGAATAACTTAGGTAAAAGGAGCTTTGCATTCTAAGTTAATGATAACATAGTCTTGACCAAATACTAACTGATGATATAAAAAACTAAAGGTTTTATTCAGAAGAAAAAATAGGAACTCAGGAATATTGAAGAAAAGCATAGCACCTTCTAACAGACTCTCCAACTTATGTATCATTTTGCCACAGGCATAAACAAAAATGGACTTCCTACAGAATAAAAGACTGCTTCACTATTGTGTCACTCAGAATGAAACACTGTGACACAGGGTGTACATCTCTCCAGAGCTATGAGTCAAGAAACAAAATGTGTATTTGAGGGATACTGAAAATATGGGTGTGGAAAGTTATTCTTGTTGAGAGAACATGGCCCATCTCTCTCTCCCAACACCCCCAACACTTCAACTCCTGTGGAGTAGGAACTAGAATCTTTTGTAAAGCACCATTATAGTATTAGAAAGTAACACAATCACAGAGGAGAGAAAAAAGCCTTGATATACAATGCCGTGAATCTAAAAGGCCCCCCTGTGTGGAATATACAGAAGCAGTACTAAGCCAGAAGAAAAGACCTAGCCAGCTAAACTGTCAGGTCTGAGAAAAGCAGTGAAGCTGGCTAGGAGAAACGTTTCTCTCCAAAAGCTTATTTTCTTTTAAAGTTTGTCTAAGGTACAATGCTGTACATTTGCCTAATTTCAGTCTGTAACTTAACCTTAGCCTAAAGACTATCTGAGCTCATGACCATGTATCTCTATTCCCATTTTACTGCTGGAGCAAAATGTGTAGGAGCTTTAGTGAAATGACTGTGAAAGGTAATCATGGTCATTGGTGGATTAAGGCCATATGGAATCAAATAGATAATGGGATGCAACCTTCATGATCTGGAGCTTCTTTCTCCTTTGCCCCAGATAGGCAACAGACCTCTGCATACATATTTTCCCCCATTAGTTATTTTCTCTCCTCCCTTTTTATTGACCCAGAAGGTTCTGGAAGAAGAGTGCTGGTAGATTTGCTTCAAATGGTTCACAAAAAGCTTGTGCTTTATATAATGTCAAAATGAATTATTGAATTTTTTTTTAAAAAACTCAATATAACGAATTTTTTGACATCGTATAATGGATGAAATTCTATTTTTTATCATCATGTGTTCAGCAAACTCATGTATGCGAGCGTACACACATGCACCAACACACACACATACACATACAAACAACTTGGACTTTCCATGATATGATAGAAGCTTACTTAATCTTCAGTCTATGAGAGTGTGCAAACTGGCTAATCAGTTCTATTGACTTGTCTAGATAAGTTGTGGTACCTATAGAGAATCCTTTAATCGTGTTATTCCTGTCTTTGCCACCAGTGCCTTTCAGTGTATTGCTATGGGGGAAAAAAAGAGGCCAAAGAAACAGAGAGACGATAAAGAAAAAGAAACAAAAGAGAACACACATATCTATATTTATATTTTATACATATATCTATACATTAGTTTACTTTGAAATCTACTAAGATCCATTTTGTCCTTGGTACTGTGAGTTCTGTAATCCAACATGTAATAATGTGTCCCAGTAAATTTTGATCTGCATTGAAATTAACAATCAGTCAGCCACTTTATGAAATATTATCTTTGTTAGCTTTTCCAGTAACAAAAATACACTTTCAATTCTTCACATCCACATAGTACGTCTATTAAAGCAATCTGGGAAATTAGTTTGAGATAAACTGTACAGCAATTTTATTCATAGCTTCCCTGTATCTCACACTGTTAATCTGCATCACAGCTCACTAAATAGTGCCTAATGTTTATTGCATTTAACTGAATGTATACGATTCTGAGGGTACGCCAGGGACCGATTATCATAATTATACATGTTTCTATGGAAACCCACAAGTCTATCAGTTTTGATTCATTATATTGTTATACCTTCTAGCACTTTCTAATTATTAGGTGCCCATAAAAAAGTCTCAGTCTTGCTGTTACTATAGAAATGAGCTATAGACAGGCCTCAATTGTTAACCCTTAAAGGACCAAAATATAGAGACTCAAGACAGCTGGTAGCTATTTAAGCAACTGAAATAATTACTAATTTCATCTATTAATTGAAGTCATCATAACTGATTTGCTATTATGTGTTGTTAGAAACATTTCACTTGTAAAACTCATGAACAACTACATTTAGTTTTACAAAATTTTCCCAGCTGAATATTTGTACTTCTAATATAGACCCTGAAATGACAATAGGCATGACAATTGGTGCCTGACAAAGGACTCAAGACTGAGTATGAACCCAAAAAGTCAAAAAAAATTGAAATCTTTAGGATGTCTATCTATCTATCTATCTATCTATCTATCTATCTATCTATCTATATCTATAATCCATCTGACTGTCTCTGTATGCATGTATACGTAGAGGGACAGGGAGAAAGATATATGCATAAATACAAAGGTATGTGTATGTGAATATATGCACATACATAATATCATAGACAAAGCTACATTTGAGAAAGTAAACATGGAATTATATGTTAAGTGATAAAGTAGATAAATCAGAGCAGATTAGCTAAAACCGAAATGCACTGAGGGCCTCTAAATCAAACATGGAAAATTGCTTCATAGCAATATGGTTATTTAGGTATAATTTAATATTGTTACTTAAATTGTAATTTGTAATTTAATATTTTCATTTTACTTTTCCTCCTCCATTTGCTAACAGAACCCCATGGAAATTGAAAGGGACTGAGCAGTTTCATTGTCTCTCTAACCCTCCTGCTATTATAGTTTTCAATTAGAAGTGCCTTTTAATTTAGATCAGGAAAGCTCTCCTAAAGTGACAGCTCGTCCTTCACACTGCATATCTATTTATTTTGGAAGTCAACACACCATTCAATAACCTGAGAACAGCCCTGATTGCTATGCTAATAGTATTCAAAAATATGTCGACACCAATCGAAACAAGTAAACTAAGGCTAATTCATAAAGTGAATAATAAAAGGCAAAGGGAAGCCTTTCATACCTTTTACTTCTTCGTCTGGAACCTTAGCCAACAGATTTAAATTTTTTCCCCTCGGGGAAATGAACACTATACGATAACCACATTGAAATTAAATTTTCCCTAATATTACAGCCCTTTCTATTTGGGGCAGCTTGTTTTATTCTAGAAAGCTACAATCAAAAGCAGAGGAAACAATGACCTTATATGTTAATGCTTGGGAGCACCAACGGAGTCCCTCTTCCTGCTGCAGCTCTTTCCAGCTCACAGCTAAATGCAATTCCTTCTACAAGGTTGGGGGGAGGAGAGGGATGGGCTGAAGATTTTTCTCAATATATGCCCATACTAAAAGTCACAGCAGCCCATGTTCCTTAAACTTTTCTACATGTGCAAGTCTAAATCTCAGCCTCTCCCAGCATCTTCCAACCAATTAGGAACCAATCAAATTGTATAAACAACAAAAGATATGGACATTTGCATGTTTAAGTTAGAACTCTTTTAAAGGCAAGAGACTGATCAAAGCCCTTTGTTCACAGCTCAGAGATGGCCATTAGCATTAGGGGAAAAGGAGATTTACCATTAAATGGGAAATTTAAAGTAGATTAGGAGTAAATGGAATCAGATACTTTTAAAATCTCATTAATTAGTACATGCATATATTATTGAATATATATGTGTATATGTTGCAAATTAGTTAAAAATAATTCAAATTAAAATTAGCAATCTTCCCATAGCTAGATATAGGTTATCTGGAATAATTCAGCTGTATCTGCATAATTCTGTTACCTATCTAGTGAGATTAAATTAAATTTAAAGAGTAAATATTCCAGTCTTGTTTATGTTTCATACTGTAATTAGTAATTAGTTCATTGAAATGCATAATATCTATAGGGGTTTTTCTATATGTTTCAATATGAACAAACATTTTTAATATTATCTAAAAATAAAAATATAGCAATAGTTAGATAATTGTGAAGGAAGGAGTTCATATTGTTGGACAAAAGAAATTTAAAGGAGAATGACCCTTAGACCAACGTCTTAGAAAGTACATGGATAGATAGCCCTGACACAGGGAGGCCAGGGGTTATTTAGAAGAACACTGTAACTCTTCTAGTATGTCATCAGTATAATTATTTAAATTTAACTTAAGGAATCACGAGGCCAGGGAAACAGACTGAGTTAGGAGGGTGGTTGGTCAAAAAAAAAAAGACTAGCAAATCAAGAAGTGTAAGAATCCAGCCTACCACCTGGGGCATGCCATTTTTTTTCCCTTAAAAGGTAGAGTATAGTTTTTTATATTCTCTATCTTCTCCCTCATTACATGACTAAATATTCTCTTAAAAAATTAAAAGATGACTTAACATTCATGGCTGAATTTCAAAATCCTAGAAAAGAGATCCAGTGAGAACAGATTCTCATGACTAAATCCAATAGGAATCATATTATTTTTCATCAAACCAAACTGTTTCCAGATATGTATGTATGTATGTGTATATATATACACATACATACATATATATATATATATATATATATATATATATATTTGCAGAAGTTTGCTACTGAGCAAACTGTCTAGCATATAGTTTTCTAAATTTCAGGTTTCTGATGCTTTAACGAAATATGAATAAGAATTTGTGAACCATGGTTTGCCTAGCAGAGAGAAAGGGAAATTGTTAGGATGCAAGCCTATTGTGAACAAGGCCCCAACCAGCCTGCAAACAGATCTTTTATTCCTAGACACTAACCCCACAATGACTAGCCAAACACCTCTCTGGCTCCTCACAGAGAAGCAATACCCTGTTTGTCTCCTGAATGTGAAGTGGAAAGATAGTGTTGCTTCAGTGGTTTCCTATTCAGTTGCCTCTGGGCACTGGGTCCTTTTCCAGAATGATTACTAGGAAACAGAGAAGCAAATGGCTTGATACCAGATTAGGAAAGAGAGAAGGTAGATTGGTAAGAAGGGTGAGTTAGGTAGTATAAAAAGCAATTGAATCTTGGCTAAAGTGGAAAAAGCAAGATAATTTAAGTACTTGTCCTGTCTAAGCCAACTTCACTGTGACCTCATTGTAACCACCCCACTATTTCCTTCCTCCACCAACACACTTGTCCAACCACTACCTATTGACTGCCTCTACTCCTAGACCTTTCATACCATTACTTCTTTAGATTTATGGCCACCTCTCTCTCTCTCTCTCTCTCTCTCTCTCTCTCTCTCTCTCTCTCTCTCACACACACACACACACACACACACACACACACACACACACACACACACACCTTAGTCCACCATGGCCCCATCTTTGAAACAATTCCTGTTTCTAGACTTCCCCAAGTAAGGGGGTGTAGGATATAAAGGAGATAGGGAAACTGCCTCTGGAAATTAGAATGAAAAAATGGTTAGAAAGAAAGATCGAAGAAATTTCATCATGTATTCTTTTCAGGTACTGAATGCTATCTAACTCAAAAGAAATGTTATATTTAAAAGGTGTGAAAGAATTGCTTTTTGACTTTTTGCATCTTTTTAGACATTAATTTTTAAAAAATATTACCTTTTAAAATGACTCATTTAATGTGTTCAAGAACAAAAAGAATAGGTTTATTTTCCCTCTTGGTACTTTTCTCATGCTCCTTGTTTTCCTAATAGCAATAGAAGCATAAGTTAAATACCACCAGGAGGAGGAGAAGGAGGCATTTGTGCAGTGATAACAGGTTGTACATCAAGAAAATGCATACCATCCATCATTCAAAAAACTTTGATGATGTGTCCATGCCATTTGGAGAGGTTAATCAAGAATCAATAATTGCTTTTGTGATAGTTGAAGTTTAATCACCTAAACATCATCAGGAACAAATAACTAGTATAAAGAACTCCTATTTGTAGGGCATGATATCTATTCTTATGCAACTTATAGTTAGGGACAGAGTTATACAGAAAAAAAGAATAAATGATAATATCTGAAAGTAAATGATATAACAATAGATATAATGTGCATTCAATATAATACAGTTTTCTGAGAATCTACAGTGCGCTGAGCAGGTCACTATGGTAGGTGCTAGAGTCCCAAGGAGAAATAAAAATATATTATTCCTGCTCTCAAGGTACTTGCATTATTTTTCTGATGGAAATGAAGAGGTCACCAGTGACCCAAGAGGGAAATTAAGAAATGAGTGGATAATCAGGCAATAAGTTAGCAAGCATTTATTTAGTACCTACTATGTGGCAGGTAAGCAGCTAGTGGATAGACTGCCAGGCATGGAGTCAGGAAGACTTATTTCCTGAGTTCAAATAGGTATTCAGATATTTATTAGCTGTATTACCCTGGGAAAGTCACAGAACCAGCTTTGCCTCAGTTTCCTCATCATAAAATGAACTAGAGAAGAAAATGACAAAACATCTTTGCCAAGAAAACTTCAAATGGGCTCACAAAGAGTCAAACATGAATGAAAATGATTTAACAAGTCATGTAGAAGGCACTCTATTAAGGGTTGGGCATACAAAGAAAGACAAATAAAGGTGGTGAGATCATGAAGTGTAAATTATTCTTAATATTTGTGAAAGGAAGGGCAGCCCAGTGACTCTAGGAGGGTGTAAGGTCAAAGGAATTTTATTTGCTTGTCAAAATTTGTTAATTTTATATTTTAAGAGAGAAAAATCTGAGCGTGTTTTTGAGCAGAACAAAAGGAACTAGAGTAGATCAAGTTGAAAGACAGGAAAACTTGAAGGAGATAGAATCAGGGAAAAAAATAGAAACAAGTGTCCTTGGCCAGTCGAGTATCTATTACTGCCCAGAGGATGATGAAGCCCAGAGGAGTGAAACTGGTAAAAGCAGAGAAATTTCAGTGGGCAATGACTGTTTCCCTATTACAGTGACCCAATCTCTCACCTACCTATTCTAATGGAAATAGACCTTGTCCATTTCTGGAGGAAGAAAGAGCAGAGAATGGGCAGCAAGGGATGAGAACAGACTACAAATATGTTTAACTTCCAGAAGACAATAATGGTTATAAACAAATTTGTAGTAAGGACAACATCTAAAAGCATTATAGTATTAAAAATCAAAGAATGTGAGCTCATAAAAACAAGTCAGTAGAGTAATTGACAGTTAAAAGCTGAATGATGAGGAGAAATATTAAAAAAAACAAAGAATCATTTCATTAGGCAAATACTTCATAACAAAGAAAATTGAACTGAAATCTCAATGAAGGTAAAGATATCAAAATAAATTTTATAAACTACTGTGAAATTTCAAAGGGGTAGGTGCAGCAGAGCAATAAGTGAAACTACTTTAGATAGAGCTCTTAAAGAAGACACTAGTAACACATGTAACCATTCTTCATCACAGCAGATTTTTTTTTAAAAAAAGAGAATGACAAAACTGAAATATGAAAATTCAGAGAAAAAAAGGAATAATAGAATTTTTTTAAAACACAAGATTGGAAGAACGCAAGAATTCTATGAATGAAATTAAACTTGAATACAGAATGCAATGAGATAGTGGAATGAATTGACTTTGCCAGTAATTATATGGGTCCTGTTGGTTATTTTAGGTCTCATTTTCTTCATATAATAAGGAATTTGAATGAATATTCCACTATGATTCACAATACTATCAACTGATGTTATTGGTACTCAGCAAAAAACTACAACTTTGATTAAGTACATGTAATGGATGATGGAAGGAACTTTAGAGTACATCTTTTCTAAGTCCATCTCATTGATAAATAAAATGAGACAATGGTGATGATGATGAAATGAGATGATTTTCTAGAAGTCACAAAGATCATGTAAGTAGATCAAAGAATTGAAATTGGTTTCAGTAAGCCCAGGTCAAGAGTGCTTCCCCTTGTGTGCAGGACTGCCTAAAGTTTAGTTAGCCCTAGAAAGTTTCTGATAACCTGTTGAATCAGGGGATTTTGATAATAATGTCATCTTCATTATTCCACTGTCTATTAGTTCTTTCCAAATTATTTGTGAATTAGTGATGATAATATTTAGGATGACAAGTTAAATTTACTTTTTTATCCTTACAATATTTTAAGATTTAACTATTTTTAATTCTCATTTTACAGAGGAGGAATTGGTCAGAAAAATTACATTCTTGCATTCAAACAGCAGGTCAGGTAGGAAGCAAACTTTAAACCTAGATCTTCATGATTGAGTCACTATACAAAATTAAAATGACACATTTTTGAACAAAGGATTATGCATACCCAGAACTTTTAAGGGTTTCTCCTTGAATTGACCAAAATATACAAGAAAATAAATGCTAAATTCTATCCTAATCAGTATAATCCCTCCCAAACATTGTCTATTTTTCCACCTATGCACTAGCCTCTAATGAAGTATCATTTTGCTATTATCAATAGGAAAAGAGTACCAGGAAATATGGCAAAAGGCACAAAATCTTTTGTATTTGTTTTCATCTATTTCCTATTCAGGGCTTAATTTTGTCTCAGGGGACACTAGGACACCTAGATTCTAATACAATGTATACTGTTAAAAAATTTTACAGCTAGTCAAGGGGACAGGAAATGTTCATTTAGTACACTTTGAAATTTAACCTGCATTATTAGCATCTCTTTCAATTTTCATAAGACTAGGTAAACAATAAACAATAAACAAAACAATAAATCAAGTCCCCTGAGTTGTACATTTTGCCATTTTTTCAGGTATAAATGCTCATACTGAAATTCTAATAGTCAGCTCTTAACAGCCAAACTGAAATGACTCCAGGACACCCACACACCCATACCCACATCCCCCCAAAACGCACGCACACACACACACACACACACACACACACACACACACACACACACACCTTAAATCAAATTTGTTAACTTGGACAAATTACTTAACCTCAAAAAAATTTCAAAATTCAGAGTTGAATAGCACATAGTAAGTTAACCAATCCAAACCAAAATGACCCTCAAGGACCAAAATAAAAATGACCTTTGCCTGAAGCCTGAATGCTTCAGGGACATCTATCACTTTCCAGGTCATTCCATTCCATTTTGAATAACTAATCATTAAGAAATTTCCCCTTTTATATCAAAATGAAATCTGACACCCCCCCCCAGATATTCTGACCATTGTTTCTGGGTGTTTCTACAAGAAAGCCCTTAATAAGAAACCTTCTCTAGACTTCATCTGAAGAGTGAGGGGTTTGAGATTAGATGATCTTTAAAGTCTTTTCCTTGTAGTATGCCTTTCTTCTTTAGAGCTCAAAGCACAGTCAGAAGCATCATCTTACTATCTTCACAATATACCTAGAGTCTGATACTTTTATCACAGTTTTACAGATGGCAAATCTAAAGCTGAGAAGGCTTCTGTGACCTTGTCGAGCTTATGGTGGAATGTTTCCTTTTCTTTCATTTCTATGCTTCCTAATAAGAGATCAGGAGATGAATTTGAAGAAATTACAGAGTCTTCTTCCAGCATTTTTTATATTTTCCCAAGAAATAACTGCATGTAACAAGACTACATGGATGGATGGAAATTAATGTTATCATATCAAATTTTACTCAGTTTAAGAGATCATCCTGAACTTGTTTGAGAATAATTTTAGATTCAGAAAAAATAAGAAGACATCTTTCACTGTTGTCATATCAGGATTAAATGTAAAACCAAGATTAATTTCTGGATTGCTGAGTACCCACTATATAGATTCGGTGGAAGTACAAAGGAAGTCATGGTATAGGTTTGTTTATTGTTGTTGTTGAGTCATTTTTCAATACTGTCCAACTCTTCATAACCTCATTTAGAATTTTCTTGGCAAAGATACTGAAATATTATGCCATTTCCTTCTCCAGCTCCTTTTATAGAAGAGAAAATTGAGGCCAACAGGGTTAAGTAACTTGTCCAGGGTCCTACTGCTAGTAAGCATATGAGGTCAGATTTGAACTCAAGAAAAGGAGTCTTTCTGACTTCAGGGTTGACATCTATGAATTGTGCCATGCAGTTATACCATATTGTAAGTTAGTAGGGAATAAATTAATTTAGCAACGCAATTGAATTAAGGAGGGGGAAGAGAAGAAAAAAAAATAATTGTCAAGGTTGATAAAATGTGTAGATTCAAAGTCAATGATTCAAAAAGAATTTACAGTGTGCCAAGAACTGTGTGCCAAGATGTATGAAGCAGTCCATGCCATCAAGGAGCTAACATTCTAGTAAGAGTAAAAGTATGTTGCCTATAAGTGATTACAAAATATGTACAAATGAAAGCAAAGTCAGCTTGCAGCTGAAAAGGACATGTATGAGAGTCCTCATGCAAAAAGTAGAACTTGATCTTCGATTGGAAGGAGACTATAGGTTCCAATATGCAGCGTTGATAAAGGGATGCTTTTCAGGAATTCAGGACAACCTAGGTAAGGCAAGAAAATGGAAGAGAGAATGTGTGAAAGGAACATCAAGGGAGCCACTTTGGTTGGACTGCAAAGTATGTGAGGGAGAAAAATGTTGATCAAGCCTAGAAAGATAAACTGGATCCCTACCAGAAGAGGCTTTAAATAATAAACAAAGGAGATTGTATTTAATTCTAAAAACAAGAGGGAACCATTAGAGCTTTTTGATCAAGGAGACAACATGTTCAAATCTATTCTTTAGGGACTGAGTTTAGTTATGATAAGGATTTAGATAGGGTAGAGAGGGACTTTATGGAAGGGAGACTAAGTAGAATGCTATCACAATATTCCACAGGATGGTAGTCCACAAGACAAGAAGGAAACTGATTTGAGAAACATATAGCTTTAACTGATAAAACAACAACAAATTGGTTGTGTTGGGAAATGGTGAATTAAAAAATTGAATCTCTCAGTTTATGAACCTGGAAGATTTAGAGGATGGCGGTACCCTTAAGAGAGATATCAAAGATCTGATGGCAAAATGGGAGTGCAAAGACAGGCAATGAGTTCTACTTTGGAGGTGTTGAGCTTGAATTGCCTACAGGACATGAATAGAAAATGTTTAAGGACAGTACATGATATATGGAACTGGACCTTAAAAAGTTTCATTTGCCTCCTAAATTTTCTCAAGTGATATCAGAAATGACTTCCTTATACTTAATTACAAATAGCAATGTCTACTCTGTGAGACCATTGAATAATACCATCCACATCCAGAGGGGAAAAAAATCTATGGAGTCTGAATGCATACTATGTTCACTTTTTAAAAACTTCTTTTAGGTTTTTTCTTTCTTTATCAAGGCTTTTTTCCCTTTCCCCTTAGTTATAATTCCTCTTTTACAACATGATTAATATGTAAATATGTTAAATATAAATGTACATGTACAACTTTTACCAGACTATTCAGCACCATGGGGAGGGGGGGAAGGAGAGAGTGGTAGAAAAATGTGGAATTCATAAATGAATGTTTAAAAAACTACCATTGTATGTAATTGGAAAAATAAAATAAAATTTCAATAAAAAAGTGATATATATGTATATATATATGAAGACAAAGAAGTTGATTAGAGAATATATTGCTTATTCAACTCCCCAGTTAGGTAAATGTTCACACTAAGCCTTCATAGGTATTTCACACTTTTCTTAAATGATGTGATAATATAACATAGAGGTATTCCTGAGTGAGTACTCTAGGGAAAATTCAGCAAGGATAAACTCTGGCATATTCAAGAAAAATGCAAAGTCTTTGAGAATGAACATGCTGATGATTTGTGACTCTCATAGCACAAACCAAACTAAGTGAGGGGAGTCTAAACATCTGAAGGACAGTCAGCAGATGATGAATTTGTTCATTAAAATATCTGTAAAAGCATTAATGGAGTATCCCCATGCACATGAAATCATAGATCTTTGATTTATTGAAATACAAATATGCTAGTACTTTGAATACTTCTGCAAGAATCTGTGGGTGAAATCTCTCCCTGACCCCATGAGAGAGGCAGAGTAGTCAACTGCCTAGACAGTGAATTTACAGATGCATTGTAAGATTCTATTTAGCTGTCTGTGATAACAATGTACTTTACTCCCATTTGCCCTGAAATTCTCATCATTAACATTAGTTTTTTGAGTTAGATTGCAAATGGAAGATCTTGCAAATGCATACTTTTTGTGTGGGTCTCCTCTAAACTTTTTTTTTTAATCTGGCACATTAATAAATAAATACATTGACTATTTTCAATAGACAGATGACTTAATTGTCAATTAAAAAGATTCCAAAGTAAGGAGGCAAAATGAAGTGACTAGCTTTAAGTAGCAGAATATATCAGAAATTACTAGCAAGAAATAGGGGAGACCTTAGGGCTAGATGTATTGCCTGCATATGGGGAAAGAATCGGTATGGATAGGAGATATAAACAGTAAAGGACCACCAAAAAAGAAAGGAGTGGGGACAAAATCTTTAAAATTTTGATGAAAGTGAATCATGCCTACCTGCAACTGTGTTTTTTAAGTCACATCTTATGGCTTTTAGAGAGTGTATTTTATCTATAATTAGCAATGTGCTTTCCTCTCTCTTTCTTTTCCTTTCTCTCTTTCAGGAAAGAAAGACAGAGAGTCAGAGTCAGAATCTGAGAGAACCTTTCAGAGACAGTCAGAAGCAGAGAGAGAGAGAGAGAGAGAGAGAGAGAGAGAGAGAGAGAGAGAGAGAGATTTGAAATAGAAAAATAGAGGACTATGTTTTAGTGGGACATGAATAGTGGCACTGCAATTAAACAATAGAACAAGGTGCCTGTGAATAAATTCAGTCTGAGCAGTTTCATCTTTGAGATCAATTTTCATGCTGTTGGGGCAAACCCTACAGGCATTGCATTCCAATACCTCATTTGGGGTCAACCCTTTCCCTACACATATTATAGTCCCTGGGCTCCCTTTCTTTTATTGCAATGGCTGCCATGGCAACAATTCATATAGTCAGGAGGATCGAAGATGGATCCTCTGTGAGGTGATCATTAATGCTATTCTGACCAGTAGGTGGTGCCAAGAAGACAGGCAGTTCATACCTATTTGTAACCATTCACTATCTCCCTCCTGCCATTCCCCACTCCCCAAGCAGTTATCAAGAGATCCAGGAAATAAACATTTGTTGAATCGAATTGAGGAAACCTATACTCATTGAAAGTGGTCCTTTCTACTTTTCCAGGAAAGGACAGTTATGCCTTTTCGAAATCTATTTTAAGAATTCTTAAGGATTTCTCTTTAAACTCATCAAAACATGTTAGGAATGATAGGTAACTATAGTGACATAACCAAAATCTAATTGAATAGTATGGTCATTACAGCTGAAGATAATTGTGGTGCAGTGGTGAAAACACAGGAGCTGGAAGAACCAGATTTGGAATCTCCTATTCCCTAGATGGGTGACTCTATCAAGTCATTTGCACTCTCTTAGGCTCAGTTGCTACATGTGAGGATAATGGTAATGGTTTCAGTGGTTACATCACAGAGTTTTTAGAAAGAAGGTGCTTTGTAAATGTCAATGTGCTGTATATATATATATATATATATATATATATATGTAAATCATTATCACCCTCATTGTGGAATTCTTATATTTTTACTCCATTTCCTGCTCTCATAAGATATATAAACATTAGTTTCTCCCCTTTTTTACATTGAAAAGTTTCCTAAATGGCTTTTTTTGCTTCCCTGGTCTTTTGCCTCTGTTTATACCAATAAATTACCCATCATGAACTTTAAAGTGACCATTCATGTTCTCAATTTTCTCCCCCATTCACTATCTACTTCAGAACACTGTTCCATTGGGTGCTCACAACTGATACAAATAGTAACCAAATGATGCCAAATATTCACTACTAGATCAGTTACAGGTCACTTGATTGAATAACACTTCCATTGTCAAGACAGAATAGCATGATGGTAACATTCAGGTTTATTATGGGTCAGAAGCAACATGACATATTCAACATTCTTTGACAGGGAAGAGAAAATTAAGACAGCACTTATGTGTTCTATAGGTCTAAAATAACCTCACCTTTGGAGCTTTCAAATGGCAAATTTCACCTTAGCATATGTTGGTATGCACCTATGGAGAATGAAACTTATATCTGTAAATATTTATCAAATGTTCATATACTTATTGAGCTAATTAATTATTAATCATGCATTCCACTTAACTATTTTAATTTTGCCACTGGTATCTATTTGTTGCTTGACTGATGATTTCTGTGGAGATTACAAGAGAGAGAATAGTAGTTAACTCAGCAAATTTTATTAGTTGCAAGGTTATCTGTACTTTAGCAAGAGATAAACATAAAAGTCCCTAGTAATCATTTAACACAGAATGTTTTTAAAAGATATCCTTCATCTGCTTTTTATAATTTGCCTCCTAAAAGAAAAAATAATACCTTACTAATCCATTAGCTGCCTCAAAGTGAATAATAAATTTAAAATTTCATCACAATGTTAAAATCAGGAATTTATTGATGAGAGGTTAAATGTTTTGCTTTAGTATTTCTTGGTCATATTCTATAAAGAGAAGTGGCACCATGCCATGAATTTTTATTCTCTCCTATTTTTTCATTCTATGTGGAAAAGACATGAAATACAATCAGATAAGCTAAATTCAAGGACAATAGTTTGGTACTTAGTATCTAGGAGATCTTGCCCAAGATATCCAACATTTCTAAACCTTAGCTTTCCCATCTGTAAAATGGAAGGAGGATGATTTCCTGGTATCAAACAAGTCAGAGATTTCTTACGAGTATTTAATGAAGTAGCATAAAATATGCTCATAGTAAATTATTAAATAATTTAGGAGAATTGTCTCCTTTCTTAATCACAAGTGGAAAAACAAGGGAAGAAATTAAATATTTCTGATATTCAATAGCTATTCAGTGATATCAGGACCATCAGAAGCAGAAGAACAAAGTCAATAGGGATCAAATAATAATGTGGTGACCAGGAAGGTCAGCCATAAGCAAGTTTGGCTTTAGAGGACAATAGATGAATGAGAAAGAAAAAATGAAATCCAACCCATGTCACTGGACACAGCAGTGGCAAAGGATTAAATACTGGGCCACTGTGCAGAATTTACACTCCTTAGAAGAATATCAACTCCTTTATAGGATTCAATCTTTGCTTTTTTCTTAAGTCTAGATAATTGTATGTTTTGGGGGCAAACAGATAGAATAAATGTGCTCCTGTACATTCTGAATTATGCATTTCTATATTCAAATTTAACTACAGTGTTTTAATTTTTTTTTTGCTTTCTGTAATTGGGTCATCAGATTTTTCTTACAAATATTTCACAGAACATTATAACATATTTAAATGCTAAGGCCCTTAAACTTCCCTCTAACATTGACAATATTTCTATAATTGCACTTGAATAGATCTATAAATTATAACAATAATAAAGAAATGTCAAGCATTTAGGAAATATATTCTCTACAACACTCTAGTAAGTGAAATATGTGAAAACATACAATCTTTACCTGCTTTCTATTTACTTTGGTTCAGGAAATGCAAACAATTAGCTCCATATAAGACACATTAAATTCATGATCCATCCATACTATGGGTAAACCTAGGAAATGTGAAAACAGTTTTAAGGAATACTGACCACCCTTTATATGCAAATCCATGATGATAAACAAGCAATAAAAATATTTATTCATGAATGAATAAAGAAATGCGTGAATTAATAAATGGATATATGAATGAATAAACAGAAAGATGAAAAAGAAGAAAAAGAAAGAATGAAAGAAAGAGAAAGAAAGGAAAGAAGGAAGAGGGCAAGGAAGGAAGAAGGAAAGAGAGAAAGAAAGGAAGAGGGAAAGGAAAGGAGAAAGTGGAAGGAAGGAAGGAAGATAGGCAGGTGGGTAGGTCGATAGATAGATGGATAATGAAAATAATCCAACATTCACAGCAAATGCATTCATGTTATAAAATACATATGGCATATTTGATAACTCCTCACTAAAACAATGCTTTATACACACTGCCATGTTTTCAGATATGGAAGATGTTTTGTGAAAAGCTTTGAAATCTACTGGCATACACCATTCTTTCATACAAGATAAATATGTGGGCAAACCAGCAGGAGTCCATTCTGACTTCCAGTGAGTGCCCTGGAGCTGTCCACAGGAAGGTGCTGGAAAAGGCAGCCGCAGATGGCCCAGGTACACAATTATTTCAGCCTGAAATGCAGCAGAATAATCAGCTATATGTTAGAGTGTGACTCCAATACTCTTGACCTGGAAATTTTGACATGAAGACTGTGGAGTCACCTTCAATCTCATTTAGGGTCACTCCAAGGAAGAAAGATATTTTCTCTGATAATAAAGTGCAGTTTCCCATAACATTACAAAGAATAATTTATTCTTACAGATCCAAATTAAAGACATTACAGAAACTTGGGTGAAATGATTAAATCACTGATTTTTTAAAAGACCAAGAATGTGTTCCATTCTTAAATGAACTTATATATGTCCTAATCAGAGTTCTGCACTTTCCCAGTGCTTCCAATTCTATGTTGGAAATCAAAAAGGGTTTTGAAAAGAAAGAAAAATAGTGTTTATCCTCTAAAGAATTGTCCTCAAAATAAACTGAAAGATAAGGAGAGGGGAATTTGTAGTTTTATCAAAATACAAGGACTGACTTTCAGATCAGTGGTAAAGGTCAGGGGCAATATTCAAAAACAAATTAAAAGGCAGTCATTCCATTGGGCCCAGAAGATTCCAGCATACGTTGGGAACCCACGGGCATTGGCTCAAAATGTGTTTATTGTGATCGCACCCCAGATGACGCTAGAAGCACTATTAAGGGTCCTATTCACCAACATGGTTCTTACATTATGTATGCAGTTATTGTTTTGCATTATGCACTATCTAAAATGATACAAAAACATTTTGCTGAAAAATAAACCACTGGTTTTATGCTTAACACCAGGATTACAAAATGTGATGTCATGAATTATTCATATTGTTCGATTTAATGTAATCATTTTCTCCCCAGCATTAAGCCTCTGTGAATAGTGTCCTATGCAGCCACTGTTTTGAAGAACTTAATACTGGGGGGGGGGGGGAACACCTGGCATTAACTGACAGTGAATTAGGCTCATTGTCACTTTGGAAAAAAAATACTTTTTGGAATTTAATCCTTGATCTTATGTACATCCAATCCAAAGAGTATTTGCTAGTTACAAATATTCAACCAATCTTATAAACTCTGAGTTTTCATATAATGCATGCTTATTGTATATGAAAGTATATGTATAAAGCAGAATGCACTTATATATGAAAGAATCTATATTTATTTTACATGTATATATATATATATATGTATGTGTATTTGTATAAAGTGGAAGGCACAAATATACTTAACTAGAAAAAATATATATATATATATACATGTGTGTATGTATGTATTTATTTATATATATACATATGTGTGTATGTGTGTATTTATATATATATATATACATATTATATATGCATATATGTATAAATGTATTTGTGTATATTTCTCCAGGCACAAAATCTTGGGACAGACAAAAGATCTTGGGAAAGATAAATGTTTGAATACATTTTTCTGTCCCCTTCAAAACTATTTCTTTATTTACTTTTTCATAGATTGTGATATTTTCATAAGTTTAATAATACCTAATGACACAAAACATAAAAATGAGAAAGCTAAATTATTTTTAATCTTTGAAATTTAAACCAAAATCATATAATAAGTATCAGAACCAGTTTCAAAACAATAGAATTGTTCTCCAATAGAGCATCGTGTCTCAGTCCAAAGAATTTTAATTTGGAATAGTTTTTTTTTTTCAAAAATGAATGACCCCATAGGGGCAGCTAGGTGGCACAGTGGATAAAGCACCAGCCCGAGAGTCAGGAGTACCGGGTTCAAATACGGTCTCAGACATTTAATAATTACCTAGCTGTGTGGCCTTGGGCAAGCCACTTAACCCCATATGCCTTGCAACCCCCCCCAAAAAAACCCCCAAAACCCCAAAAATGAATGACACCTTTCCACTTAAATTAGAATATATCAATTTGGGGATCAAATATTTAGCTCAAATATAATTTCAAACGACTATCACAGGGTGGCTAGATGGTGTAGTAGATAAAGCACAGGCCTTGGAGTCAGGAGTACCTGGCTTCAAATCCAGTCTCAGACACTTAATAATTACCTAGCTGTGTGGCCTTGGGCAAGCCACTTAACCCCATTTGCCTTGAAAAAACCTAAAAAAAAAGCAGATTTTCACACTAGAGCTATATTCTGGGACAGCATGAAGGAAAAAATAATAACATAGTACTTCATTGCTAATTTTAAAAAGTGGTAGGGAATAAAGAATGCATTGATTCAATGGCTTACAAAAGAATAGCACAGCAATTTAAGAAATCTCAAGCATTGTCCAAACCTATAACATATAATATAACATGAAATATCTGGAATAATAATAATAATAATAATAATAATAATAAATTAAAGGAGAGAAAGGCTAAGATGTCCAAATAGGGAAGGTAATATTTACATTCCTTCACAAACTTGTGTCCTCATGGAACCTTGCACAAAATGAATAAAAATTATATTTGTCAATAATTAATGATAACTCATATTTTATTGTTTTTTATTTTTAAAGTGTTTACTTAGAACAGAACTGTTACATTTCAACTATTGTTATTTTTATAGATACTGACATTCAGATAATGTAGGGTTAAATGAGTTGTCCAAGACCAAATAACCATTAGAGTTGTATGTTGACTCTGGTCTTAGTTCTTCCCCAGCGGTCTTTTCAAAAAATGGTATTATCTCATTAGCTGATCATAATTTGTTACTACTTATATTCAGTAATGTCATAGTCTCTGTTGTTTCATTTCTTTATGACTTAAGAAAGAAATCATATGACTTGCATGGAAAGAGTAATAAAGATTTATAATAAGATGTTTTTCCATTCTACACAACTGTATTTACCTTCTAATATGATTAGGAGAATATCTAAATAAAAATGATCTTAACCAAGCAGGAATGTTAACAGAAAATCCCATTTGTTTCCAATGATCTAAGATGTTCTTTTCTATTCTTAAGTAATCTAGGCAAAATTGATTTCTTTCCTCCAGATAAAAATTATTAGGTACAGTGTTGATTAATCATACAGATTTGTCTCTGCTACAAGCTCTTCAAATTAATGGAGTGGGCCACATGATGTTTTGTCTAGGTGACTATTGTGTATACCCAACATTTTTTTTCCCTCTACTACCACCCCAGGCTTCAGCAAGAGTATCATGTGCTCCCATAGTGGTTTCATTGCTTTCCTTTGCTACAATCATGACTTTTCCAGGTCTATCTGCTTAGGAAGATAAATTAAGTGCTAATATGATTCTGGTTTCTATTTGCTCCTATACCACCTTTAAAACACATATGCTACACACGCAATTAAAAATATACATCTAATTTGTTCAAATCCAGAAATAGTTATGCTCAAAATATTCTGGAGCACTGAGAACCAGAGCCCAGTGCTTTAAGCTTCTCAGTGAAGCTACAACCTAATTACTGCCTGCTGGGTAACTCAGTTAAACACAATCAGTCAGAAAGCCTTAAAGATACAATATCCTTTTTTCCAAACTGTCTGCTTGTCAATTCAAAGTCACCCTCCTGCTTTAAATCAACCAACCACAGAGCTGTTATGAACAGCAACTGATTTTCCATGCAGGGCTACAAAACAAAATCACACCGTATCCTATTTTTTAATGGCCACAGTTTTTCAACTGCCTAACAAGAAGTAGCTGGCACTGCTGAGCTGAGCTGTATCCAAAAAATGGGTTCAAGTAGAAATTGTGTGGAACCCTTGAAGTGTACCAGTACAGACCCAATTACAAGCACATTGTGACGCTCAGTACCAATTACATCCAAATAACAGTGGAGTAACTTTATCCTTGATAGTTATATTGTAGATGTTGACTTCTTTTTATTTTTTTCTCCAGAATACAGTTTGACACTTTAAAAAATAAGAAGCATGAATATACTTCATTAATATATTATTTATCTATGCAAAAGGTTTTTTCTGCGATTTTAGCACAGGGACATGATGTTCATCCTGCATAGCAGAGGACCTCAAAGCACAGAGATGAGGGTTCTTGTTTAGCTTATCATAATATAACTATTTCTGTTTTCTTCCAATTTGTCTGAAATATGAATTTTCTTCCAAAATATTCCAACAATGGTTTTTCTATTCCAATGAATTTTAGGAATAGAAGCATGTACTGTTAGCTTTTTAAAGGAGGCCTTTTTGCATATTAACTAGACATTTGCAACTAAATGTTAGGCACTTTGCTATCATTGAAGATAGAAAAGCAAAAAAAAAAAAAGAAAACATTCCCAGACCTCAGGAATCTCGTATTTTCAAGTATACAACATGTAAATTGATGGATAAATATAAAACAATATTCTCTAGGATCAGATCTGCAGGCATTTAGCCACCTCACCCCTAGGACTGGTCCACAGAGCTGTTATGAACAGCAACTGATTTTCCATGCAGGGCTACAAAGGATAAAGTTACTCCACTGTTATTTAGATGGAATTGGCCAGGACCAGCAGGCCCTCAACTTAAGAATTCACAACAGAAGCAAACATAAGCTAGCATATCCCATATCTAATGTGAATATACTGGATTTATATTCGATTTAAGAATATTGCCTCCCTCAAGTAGACTACAGTCTCTTAGAAGTCAGACTGTCTTTCCTTTTGACATTATATCTCTAGTAGCTAAGAATGTCTGATATTCAGTAGATAATTAATAAATATATCCTGATTGCTTTCTAGAACTTGCTTTACAGAAAGCACTAACATTAACCTCAATTCCCTCACTTTCTATAACATGTTAAAGAGAGTGAGCATCTTTTTTCCATTCACAAGTTTTTAAAGAGGTGAACCTCAGTCAAATGTCACTATAGCCCTATTCTGTGATTTTTTAAATACCCTCTCTTCCACTTCCTATCTCAGTGGTTTCTTAACCAAAACTACAATCTACCCCATCCCTGGTCACTATTTTCTATTCTTTCATCCCCCATCTACCTCAGCTGTAGTCTTCTCAAATAGTCACGTTAAAAGTAGCTCAGTGACATTGTATAAAGAGTACTAGATTCTTCTGGAAGACTTGAATTCAAATCCAGTTAATTCATCAGAGTTCAAAACCTGGATCAGTCTTCCTCTTACTCTCAACCCCTGCTATACTATGGAATTTCACTGCAGATATTGTTGTTTTCTCCAACACTATAACTTCACAATTCTTTAATCTCTTCAATTGTCATGACCCATTCCTTCAAATCCTCCTCACATTGCCCTATACAGTGATAGTCCTCCATTATAGCATTACTCACAAGTACTTTTATTTCAAAGAACTTTTTCTCTATCTGACCATAATATTTTATCGTTCCATCTGAGCTTATAATTCATTCCTTCTGAAACTCTTCACAGGGTGAAGGTATCACAGAGGATAGATCACCCTGGACCTAGAGTCAGGAATACTTCAGTTCAAATTCAGTTTCAGATATTTACTGTTAGTGTGACCTTGGGCAAGTCACTTAACTCTGTCTGCCTCAGTTTTCTCAAAAGGAAAAAGCTAGGGAATGGAATTGCAAACCATCTCTGCTAAAAAAATCCCAAACAGGAATACAAAGAGTCATGCTTAACTAAAGAACCCCAATATCAAAAATGATTCTTTATCCTCACTATTACCTCCAAAATATTTGACCTTCAATACTCCTCTAGGCTACTGTCAACCTCCCAGACTTCACTTAAGACTTCCTGGCCAAAATACAAAGCTGGACTTTATACAATAACAACCTCCCCTACATGCAACAGTGACATAGTAGAGTACTGGATGTGGACCCATCTTTTTGAGTTTCAATATATCATCAGACATTTACTAGTTGTGTGAGCCTAGATAAGTTGTTTAACATTTCCTCAGTTTCTGAAGAAGAACTGGAGAAGGAAATGGCAAAGCACTCCAGTATCTTTGTCAAGAAAACTCCAAAGATGGTCACAAAGAGTCAAACGTAACTGAACTGACTGAATAACACATTCCTCCATTCCTACTCAAATGTGGAATGGAGTTGGAAGAAATCTCACTACCAAGATGACTAGGTAACTAACATGGTAAGAGGGCACACTATAAATTTGCAATTTGACCACCACCAAAGTCTCATCTTGGCATGGTAATTATTTTTTTTCATTTTTCTATTTCTCATTTCACAATCCCATAGAGGCTTTTTCAAACTTTCTTTCCCTTTTAAATAAAGTATATCATTGCCTCTCCTACTTTCTCCAGCAGCCACCTTACCTCATATTTTTCTGACAAAATTGCATTCATTTGCTGGTAGCCCTTTTTCTACCATCTTGAAATCTTCAGTTCCCTTGAAAATATCTCCTCTTATCTCTTCCTTTAGTCTCTGATCATTATCCTTAAAAATATCAATAATTCCAAAGATACCCTTTATCCAGTTCCTTGCTATCTTTGCCAACAGATTCCTCCATTATCATCTTTCTCCAGGTTGCATTCAATTCCCATCTACTTGTTCTTTTCCTGATGCCTACGCATATGCTCAAAGCTCCCCCAATATTAAAATCCCTCACTAGACTCTACTATGTCCTCATCTCCTCCCAAACTTATCCTCCATTTCTCAGTAAATTCCCTAGGGAATTTCTATAATTTACTTCATTTTTTGGGGGGGGAGTTCAAGGCAAATGGTGTTAAGTGGCTTACAGAAGGCCACACAGCTAGGTAATTAAGTGTCTGTGGCAAGATTTGAATTCAGGCACTCCTAACTCCAGAGCCAGTGCTCTATCCACTGCAACACCTAGCCGTTCCAATTTCCTTCATTTTTATCTTTTCACTCAGTGCTTAATTTTTTACTATATGCTTTCTGACTTCATCATTCAGTTGAAACAATTCTTTCTGAAGTTATCAATGATACCTCATTTCCAAATTCTATAAACTTTTCTCAGTTCTCATCTTTCACTCTTTAGCTGAAGTATTTGACAATATTAACTACCTTCTCCTCTGTATATTCTCATCCTATATATTCTCTACTTCTTTTGAGTTTTTATAATGCTATTCTTTTGTTTTTGCTTGTTTTCCTACATGTCTGACCAGTCCTCTTTTTCCTTTGTGATATCACATACTCTCTAGCCATGAGTCTATCTCAAGACAAGGTTCTGGGTCATTTTCTCCTATCTCTCTCTCTACATTCTCTCATTTGATCATTTCTAAATAGATCACTCCCAAATCTCTCTAGTCAATCCAAGTCTGTCCCCTAACCTTAAGTTCTGAATCTTTAATTTCCTATTAGATACTTTAAAATAGATGTGCTAAAGTAGCATACATACATATAGTTATACATATAAATACATATATGTGTATTTATGTATATATATGTATATTTCCATTTATCCTGTCCAGAAAAGTAATCATTATTTCTTTCCCCCACAAATCTTCCCTTATTCAAAGCTTCACTATTTCTATTAATGCCACCATTCTTCTACTTAACTAAGTTCATAATGTCAGTACTATCCTGAACTTCACACTCGCCCTTATCTTACAAAGTCACTTGTATTTACCATTTTTTTCATTTTTATATTTCTTTTTTTTTAGGTTTTTGCAAGGCAAATGGGGTTAAGTGGCTTGCCCAAGGCCACACAGCTAGGCAATTATTTTTATATTTCTAGGAACTCTTGTATCTTTCCCTTTCTCTCTGGTTGGTTGGTCACGACCCTAGTTCAAGCCATTACTATGATTTAATTAATCTATTATTTCTTTTTTGGTCAACCTGTTTCAAATCCTTCCCTCTCTTCTAATTCATCTTTAATGTAGTTTTTTTTTTTAGTTTTTGCAAGGCAATGGTGTTAAGTGGCTTTCCCAAGGCCACACAGCTAGGTAATTATTAAGTATCTGAGGCCAGATTTGAACTCAGGTACTCCTGACTCCAGGGCCTAGCTGCCCCTGATGTAGTTTTCAAAATTATTTTCCTTAAATTCAGTTTCTACATTCATTAAATTTCAATTCTATTACATCTAAGATAAAATATAAATTTGTCTAATTGGTATTTTAAACCTTTGCAAACCTGGTGTCAACCTATTTCCAGTCTTCTTACTTTCCCTTTTCTTGAATTCTGAGGTCCAGTTATCTTGGCCTTCTTGTGGTCTTTCCACTCCAATACTCTAACATTTCTTCTGTACAAAGCTAAAGACAAAACTTATAATACTTTTACTCTCCACTTCTGCCTTTTGGAATTCCAGTTTTCATTCAAATATCAATTGAGGCACCACTTCTTACATGGGACCTTTCTCTCCCCATTTCACCCAATAGCTATTGCTTTCTTCAAAACTTCTATTTATTTACTGTGTGCCTTCTTATACACTATAAATATTTGTCTGTGTTTACATTGTTTCCTCTGATAAAATGCCTGCTTGTCCTTAAGGTCAAGGATTGTTCTTTTTCTACCTTTGCATTTCTCATACCTAACACAATCCTTGGCACATATTAAAAGATTAGCAAAGATTTATGGGTTTCATTGAATAATATTATTTTTATCTCTATGTAAAGAATGTTATGACTTGAACCTTTAAAATATTTTATAAGATTGGCCAAAGAAACCTAAATCTATGTGCTAGAGAGAGAAAGTTAAAAAAATGAGATTGACAGAAAGTAGAATTGGTAGGTGAGGTTAGAATTCACTTTGTACTATCAAGTTTAAAAGCAAGTAACACTTCAAGAGGGTAAGGATACTGGAGTAAAGATGAAAGGGGAGAATGATGAAGAGGAGGCCAAACTGAACAAAGCAAAAGACTCTAGCTAATACATATTAACTAATTGCCTATTCCTTTGCTATTCTGACTATGATAGTCTGCAATTATTTACTCACTCCATAGTCACTGATTTTCAGTTTGGAGTGGGCTCAGCAGGTACATAGATTATTTATAATTGTTTATTATTTTATTAGAAATATCATATTATTTATTTTATCATATATAATATTATATGTGTGTATGTAAATATATTGATCAATGTTGTACAATAGATGTGATCTCCCAAAAAACTTGTCAGACCATTGAGTTAACTAAAATGAAGTAAGGATATATTCTCTTTGGACTATATCACTCTTTAAAGAAGCTACCAGGAAATCATAGGTATGCACTGATCAAATAGTCTATATATCTGTTCTTTGCTTACTGTCCTTTCCTCACCTAGGATTGTATAAAACTACAAAAATGCCTACTGTCTTACAACAAAAAAAATATTTAGGATCAGTTCTGCACTACTTTTATACTGTTCCTCTTTGTTATGTGAAAATGGAATTAGAACAGATCATCAGATATTGAGAAAGTTAGATTTTGTTTCATTACAAAGACCTAATAGTTTGAGCTATGTTCAGGTAGAATAAAGCAGTAGTGAGTCCCCCAAAACTACAGAGCTTCAAGTGAAATATAGTAAATACAGTTCAAATGAACGGTATAGTGTAAAGTGAAAAAATTCCTTCTCAAAAATGGGTTAGACTCCATGACCTTTCTCTAAGACTAATCTCGTTTTTCCTCCCTTTGCAAATATTTTTGTTGTTGTTCAATCATTTATATAATATTTGCCTCTTTGTGAACCATTTGGGATGATCTTGGGAAAGGAAGTGATTTGCCATTTCCTTTTCATGCTCATTTTACAGATAGAAAACTGAGACAAATAGAGTTATTACTTGCCCAGGGTCACCCAACCAGTAAGTCTCTGAGACCAGAATGAAACTCAGTTCTTCCTGACTTCAAGCCCAGAACTTTATCCAGTCAGCCACCTTTTCCAGAACATAATATAATTCCTAGCACATAGTGATATTTAAGAAATTCTTTTTGTCTCATTGTTTAATGAATTTCTAAAACTGACCTCTCTATATTTTGAATTCTGCTTCCCCATTGTCTCATGTATACTTGCTTTGGAGTCTGAGGTTTATCTACCTTTATTGTTACTCAAATGGTAAATGGCATTCTGAAGATTTGGGACATGATATTCATACAATATATATTAAGACTATGGAAGAAACAATATTTTTCTCAGGAAGGGATCTCATGACTTAAATAGTAGCCTTTCCCAACATGGACAAAATTTCCCTTTCTTCATAGCCTTTGTTTTAGCAGATTGCAGGATGTTATGAAAGGCTTCTGACTTTGCCTCAGCATTGACATATTCTCATTTTTTAATTTTCCTCTTGCTAGATTAAATAAAACTGCAGATTAGTGTTTAGGCATCATTGTTCTTAATTCTTGAATTTAGTTTTGACTCATTCAATTAACTTCAGGTTCAAAAAGAGAGTTAGATTGTATCCAAAACATCTATAGTACAAGACCTTCAATGCCCTTGAGATTTGGGTAGCTAATCAATTGCAGAGATATATTTTTCCACCTATAATAAGAATGTGGATTTGGATGGAACACACAGAAAGCACTGTACAAGTTTTACCAGTATACAGCAATAATTTCCAGATTACTGGGTGATTTACCAACTGAATCCTGGGTTCCCAAAAGTAGCAGAATTGTAGATATTGAAAAGGGTGACTCATGAATTTAGGTTTTGTGAGCTATTAAAAAAATCTGATTCAGAACTCCAGAGAATAAGGAGTAAATATGACTTTAAATATAGGGCAAGGACTTGTTAATATGATAATAATGTAGACTTTCTTTTAACCTGCCTAGTGTGAAATGATATTAAATGGAACAATAAGGCTGCATTTTGTGAGTTCCAAACAAAATGTAAAATTACCTAAAACAAGGCCTCCAGCAAGGTGGGTAGAGCTTAGAAAGGAGTCATGGTAGGACAAAGAGAAGAATTGTATAGAGTACGAAGAAATTAATTGGCTGCAATTACAGATTGCATGTTGAGATACAAATCCATATTGACATGATGACAGCTCCATTGATACATTATAGATGATGTTTGTTTTTCGTTTTCTAAGAAGACCATGACATCAAGGGAGGTGATGCCTTGACAAGCAAATGAATTGGATTTGAATGAGGGAAGTTGTGCTAATTCAACAGCCTCACATTCTCTTCCAGAGCCTTCTGCATACAGTGGTCAGATATGAATCAGAATGACTGAAGGTAGCTCTGGATGCGAGACAATTAGAGTTTAGTGACTTGTCCAGTCACACAGCCAGTAAGAGTCAAGCGTCTGAGGCTAGATTCAAACTCCAAGGTTAGTGTTCTATCCACTGTGACAGCTAATTACCTTTACATTAAAGAACTCTATTAGTGACCAGGATACAGTTCAACAACCACTTCCAGGCAAAGAATTAGACAGAGACCATCAAGTTCAATCTCTCCACTTCAGAAATGAGGAAATAGAAGCAGGGGACATTAAATGACTGACCCACAATAATGTTCAGGTAATAAGTGATGGAGGCAGTATCTTCATTCAGGTATACTGACTGACTATAGAAAAATAGTATAGGGGGCATAAGAATGCATTTTAAAAATGAGGTTATAGAAGGTAAAATTATTAAGTAGTAATAATGCCAAATTTATGCCAGGAAAAAAATAAAGAAAATACGTTCTTCATGAGGCTACAAATACAGGGCAAGATTAGGTTGAGAGAATTTTGGGAGGGAGAACAATGTGACTCATTCATTCCAAATGAATAAACACTTATTAATAGCCTAAACAGGTGAGGCAGAAAAGCAGCTATTTCTAATGTGGAAATTGCTGGATCTAGAATCAGGAAGTTTGACTGACACGTCTCAACTGTGATGTGACCTTCAGCAAGTCCCTTAAACTCTGTGAACCTTAGTTAACTTTTCCACTAAGATACAGACAATACTGTGTGATGCAATGGTAACTGAAAGACCAAAATAAACTAGTCCCTCAGATGGCCTAAATTCTACTGGGAAATGGGAAGAAGTAGGAGAGATGCATAACATGTACTTAGATTAATAAGTACAAGATGCTTTAAACCAGGAGAGAATACTAAAGTAGGGAGGGATTAGAAGAGAGGATCAAAAAGATTGTGAATATGAAGCAGTACCTAAACTGAACCCTGCAGTTAATGCAGGATTCTCAAGAGATAAAGGGAAAAAGGGAGGTCACTCCAGAGATGGAGATACATTCTGAATGAAGGCAAGAAATACAGGTATGGTATGCCAAATTTGGGAACAGTTGCTATAGTAGTCAGGTTTGGTTAGAAGGTAAAAAGAAGGGATATGACCTTAAATGAAAAGAAGGATGAATGGGAGGTTTAGATTAGAGAGGAAAGGGCTTGAACATTTTATGCTTCTCTACCCTCAAGAGTTACTAAAACTAAGACTGTAACAGCCATTATAACCCTCTCTTGAGGATCAGGGGGTTATCTTTGGGAGGAGTATCATGGATCACCTGCCAATGTAACTGCCTGTGTGGGTCTTAAATTGTTCTAAAAACCTTTTGTTGTTGTTCTTATTGTGGACCCCTTTTTAAACGGTGTATTTTATTTTATGCATCTGAAAAACCTTATCCTGAGAAGTCAGACTTCATCTTACTGATAAAGGAGTACATTACACACACACACACACACACACACACACACACATACACACACACACATACACACACAAACACACACACATGCACACCACACACACACACACACACAGAGAGAAAGAGAGAGAGAGAGAGAGAGAGAGAGAGAGAGAGAGAGAGAGAGAGAGTTAATAATCTTTGCTTTTGAGGATATGGGCCTAATTCTTTCAATTTTAAATTTAAAAAAGTTGTTGATACTATAGTTTAAAAAAAGAGTATTGTTTTGACTTTTATTCCATATAAGAAATCCAGGGTTAAATGGTCATGAGTTATATTCTTTGAATAGTTAGTTTTTAGATATGGCAGAAATCACTGATGATAATAAAAGGAAGTCTTTAGACCTCCCAGATAAGCCAACCTTCTGATCTGACATGCCTTTCACAAGTAATCCATCCTTGTTTTCCCCTACTGATGATGCCATAAATTTCTGAGCATTAGAAAGTAGAGTCAATTTTCATTCATGTAAAGTGTTTTGTGGATTAACCATGGTTAATACTTCCAATTTTGTCTGTACTGTTGCTTTTATACTTCTTTAAATCCTTAGTTGAAATTTGTACCATATCTGTTTATCCTTACCCCTTCATACAATCTGTAGCCCAGAAGGGAAGGTCTTATTGGCAATGAAAACACTTAGTACCCTACCAACCACAGGTAATATGCACATGAGAAAGTAAGCAAGCTTAGACCAAGAGAGTCTAGTACCCTGTACACAGGTAGAATCCAACTCTGCCTCTAGGAAGTAAATCCAAGTAATGAATTCCCCAAATCCTCCCATCTTTATCCTGATCAGCAGCATCTTCCCTATGCACTCTGACAGTGTTAATTTTATGGGTACCCAAATACTGAGGATTTCTGTTTGTTGGGTGTCAGAACACCACAATTCCCATGTTGTATCTAGGTTTTTTGTTTTGTTTTGTTTTCTTTTTGCAAAGCAATGGGGTTAAGTGGCTTGCCCATGGCCACACAGCTAGGTAATTATTAAGTGTCTGAGGCTGGATTTGAACTCAGTTACTCCTGACTCCCAGGGCAGTGATTTATCTGTTGTGCCACCTAGCTGCCCCTCCCATGTTGTATTCTAGCTCATCAATATCACTTAAATTCATTGGGATAAAATAGTAGAAATGGTGACTGAGAGGATGGGCAGGACCTGTATCAGTTGTGTGCTCCAGATCTTATTTGTAGATTCCTTCTTATGGCAATAACAAAAGAGTTAGAAATGAAAGATAAATCTTCACCCCAGGGCATTTTTGTGTTTCACCAAATTATTGCTGCTGCTCTTAAAGGAGGAGAGCAAACCATCATCATCAGGAACCAGTACCACATATCATAGAATGAGACTTTGACACCTATGAGCTGTCCTGGGAATTCTTAGAGAGGAGAAAATGTGATAACACCTAGGCTTCTCCTGAGAGCACTATCCTTTGAAGAACCAAGTTCCTATTAGCAAGGTAAGATTTCTTAAGGAAATTTTTATTTTTTGAGCACTAAATATTTCCTAATACACCCAGGTAGTGAATAACCTTTACGCTGCTTCTTCTGAGAAAGACTCCACTGGTAAATTGATGTTTTGTTACTACCCATGCACATTTCTTCATTGCCCTTTGATTGGCCCATGACTTTAATTCTTCAAAGATAAGTTTATTCCATGACTCACAGTCATACAGCATCACTAGAAAATTACTAGCACTGTGACCTTTGTTCTTATTTAACCTTTCTGGGATTCAATTTTCTTATCTATAAGATGACTAAGTTAAATTAGTTGATATACAAGTTCCCTCTAAGAACTAAATCTATGATCTATGAATCTTACACATACAAACAAGATAAAATGATGGACTTATAATCAAAAGAGAAGCTTGGTTTTAAAAGTGGTGCATAGCTTCACCAAGACAATGAAGTCTGTTCTCTTCTACTCTTCAATTCTGAACCCATCCAGATCATTTTGTATTTATAAAACATAAGATATAAATAAAAAATATATTTATATGTAATAAATATTTATATTTATACAAAATATGTGTGCAAATATGATATAGGCATGCAAGTGTATTTGTATATGCATATTTATCTATACCTATATAGAGTGGTCTCATTTTTATCTATGTGTCTGTCATCTATACATATATATTAATATCTACATAGTGAGATGGGTCAGATCCATAGATTTCCCTTACAATTCTATATGTTAGCAGTCTAAACAATAAGTATTTTTCTCTATTTCCTATGCAAATGCTTTAGTTTGATCTCATATGATAATGGATTTACTCAGGAGGTCTGAAATTTTCTATCCTTTGATACAAAAAGAGCATAATATCATCTATAAAAAAGCATGTGAGACATCTTACCAAACTATAGCAAGGATTTTCTTTTAAACATAGATCTATTAAATTTTCTAATATTTTTAAAACTGCATTTAGTTATAATTTATTTCTGTTGTAATCCTTTATAAAAATTAAAATTATATGCAGTCTAAAATCTATTCTGAGAAAACATCCATATGTTTCTCTAGACTGTTGAATGGATCCTTGACACATACAAAAAAGTTAAGCATGCCTGATCTATACTGAATCCTGATTGAAGTTAGATTGAGCAGAATATATTAGATAATAGAAAATCATCTTTGGTGTTCATCTAGGTTCACCTAGTACATCTTCTCCTTGTATGTAGTACTTAATTTTTAACTTTACTCACAGGACAAGGGATGTCCTTGCTATGAAAGAGTTCTAGCTCTGGACCAACATATGTGAAATTCAGCACTGAGACGGGGGGGAGGGGATTGACTTCAAAAGGAGAAGATTGAGTTTTGCTTGTCTAAAAACCTTAATCATCTCCCTACTCCAGGTAAAATTAGGGTGTCAGTGGTGGTGGTCAATCTTTGAATAAGAACATGGGTGTCACTCATATCTACAGTCTCCCAAATGGAGATTAACAGGATTCCTCTTATAAAGTCACTCAATGTATGAAATAGTAAATAAGAGATACAGGATAGCTATTTATTTTTTCACCACAAAATAAATAATTTTTAAAAAAGTTGAGGACCATACATTATCAAATACTAATCCATGAAATGTTCAGTGGAAATCCAAGGTAGATTTAATTCAACTTTATCTGTACTCTTCTAACAATAACTCAAGATCCAGGTCTTTTAATTAGGTTGCATATGACTTTGGATTTAGTCCTTTGGTTTCAGCATCCTCCTAAAGATATCATCTATCTCTTTTCAAAAGTCATTACAAAATCATCTCCTTTTGGTCACCTAGTACCCAACATCTGAATTCTTGAATTATCAAAGTCACTCTAACCACCAAGCCTGGAAATATCTTTAATTAGAATTATTATTCAGTCACTTAAGATTCAGAAAAGAAACAGAAAATGTTTAGTTATTTCTTTTACCAGAAAATAAATTATTTAAAAATCAAAACCCAAAATTTGAGAAACATGCTCACCTAAGCTTTTAAGACATATGCCAGAATGTTAAAGTTAGTCTTGGTCACTTTGTTAA